>NC_060174.1:5157180-5207180 GCF_021184085.1 Oncorhynchus gorbuscha | reverse complement strand
ATATAGCATATTATTGAAAAAAATGAATGTACTGTGTAACATGTTATATTACTGTCATCTGATGAAGATTTCAAAAGGTTAGTGAAATGATTTTTCTTTTAATCCTGCGTTTGTTGATTGCATATTTTTTCCTACTTGGCTATGCTAATGAGCTATGTCTGCGGTGGTGGTTTGACATAAATATGTGCTATGTTTTCGCCGTAAAACATTTTAGAAATCTGACTTGCTGGCTAGATAAACAACTTGTTTATCTTTAATTTGAGCTATTTTACTTGTTAATGTGTGGAGGTTAAATATTTTTAGGAATATTTCTTGCGTTCCCTGCGCCACATTCCAGCTGGGGGGTGGGGGCGCGTTCCCAAATGGGAACTGGTGTCTCTAACAGGTACGTGTCCAGGCTATTGAACAAACAGCACATATAAGCCTGGGATATCAACCATTCAGAGATGGCCTTAGAGAGAGTGACCATTACATTCTATAGGAGTGGCCTTACTCAGTAAAGTATTAGCACAGTCTCAAAGTCATATTTATTGCTAAACCCTTTCCATTACCACAATGTATCTTCTTAAAATGTCATTTTAAACCAAACCATAACTAATGAAGGCCATGTTTGATGCGTTGGTCCATCACAACGCACATTAGGGCGGAAGTGTCTGGGAAGGAGATTAGGTGTGGTCCTTCTGTAGCTCAGTTGGTAGAGCATGGCGCTTGTAACGCCAGGGTAGTGGGTTCGATCCCCGGGACCACCCATACGTAGAATGTATGCACACATGACTGTAAGTCGCTTTGGATAAAAGCGTCTGCTAAATGGCATATATTATTATTTATTATTATATATATTAGGTGTAATGGGACTAACATGACATCACTTGAGAGCGTATGACATCATTTTAGAGCGTATGACATCACTTTAGAACATATGATGTCACTTTAGAGCGTATGACATCACTTTAGAACGTATGACATCACTTTAGAGCGTATGAAATCACTTTAGAATGTATGACATCACTTTAGAGCATTTTAAAATCATTCAGCACAGCATGTCACCCTTTGTTTGTATCATGTTCAACATAATGGGCAATGTCATGATATAATGTTTATCATGTTCAACATAATGGGCAATGTCATGATATAATGTTTATCATGTTCAACATAATGGGCAATGTCATGATATAATGTTTGTATCATGTTCAACATAATGGGCAATGTCATGATATAATGTTTATCATGTTCAACATAATGGGCAATGTCATGATATAATGTTTGTATCATGTTCAACATAATGGGCGATGTCACATTTGACACTGGTGATTATCTCAAACAATTATGCCACATTTCTGAACTCATTATTAAGCTTGACATACAGTTATAGATGCTGTGTAACATATTTATGTGTAGTTAAGGAAGGCATAAGCTGAACGTAATTTAAAGCGGGACCCATAATTCACAGACCTTCTGCTCAGGGTAGCCTAGTGGTTAGAGCGTTGGACTAGTAATCGAAAGGTTGCAAGTTCGAATCCCCGAGCTGACAAGGTACAAATCTGTCATTCTGCCCCTGAACAAGGCAGTTAACCCACTGTTCCTAGGCCGTCATTGAAAATAAGAATTTGTTCTTAACTGACTTGCCTGGTTAAATAAAGATAAAATAAAATTATCATAATTCAACCAAACCAAAGTTTATAAAGTTTATTTCTAACAGTTACATGTTGTGGAGTTACTTTTAGTCATTTCCATATTAATTCAACATTTACAATCATATTTTTGACAACATCCATATATATATATATAAAAACCAAATACATAATATAGCCTAAGTGTCATATAAATTGTTATTGAGTGGATCCTAGTTCATCCCGTTGGACTGTGAAGAGACTTTGACCTGTAAATAATTTGACTGTAAACTTGGGCTGAATCCTGTGGACTTTGTTTACGAGCAGGAGATTAAAGTTACATCACAGTGATCAGAGGGAGGGAGTTTAGTTTAGGGCTCTGGTATCTTTAGAAGTTAATGTATAAATCATCAGTCTGTTTTTTATATGTATATATATACTGAAGAATAATTTAAACACAATTGGGACTGGGAGGGCAGGGGCACATCCATGGGTGGGCCTGGGAGGGCCCCACCCACTGGGGAGCCAGGCCCAGCCAATCAGAATGAGTTTTTATCCCATGAAAGGGCTTTATTACAGACATAAATATTCCTCAGCACCTCGTCGGTGGGACGTACTGCCAAAATCTCTAGAATAATGTTGGAGGCGGCTTAAGGTAGAGAAATTAACATTATAGTTTCTGGCAACAGCTCTGGTGGACATTCTTGCATTCAGCATGCCAATGGCACGCTTCTTCAAAACTTGAGACTTCTGTGGCATTGTGTTGTGTGACAAAAACTGCACATTTAAAGTGTCCTTTTTATTGTTCCCAGCACAAGGTGCACCTGTGTAATGGTCATGCTGTTTAATCAGCTTCTTGATATGCCACACCTGTCAGGTGTATGGATTATCTTGGCAGAGGAGAAATGCTCTTCAAACAGGGATGTAAAGACATTTGTGCACCAAATTCGAGAGAAAAAAGCTTTTTGTGTGTATGAGCTTTTCAGCTCATGAAACATGGGACCAGCACTCTACATTTGAAAACACAAATGCTTTTTACATATATATTTTTTATTTTTTTTATTTCACCTTTATTTAACCAGGTAGGCTAGTTGAGGACAAGTTCTCATGTGATCTGGCCAAGATAAAGAAAAATTAGTGCGACAAAAACAACCACACAGTCTTACACATAAACAAACATACAGTCAATAACACAATAGAAAAATATATGTACGGTGTGTTGCAAATGTAGTAAGATTAGCGAAGTAAGGCAATAAATAGGCCATTAGAGGCGAAATAATTACAATATAGCATTAATACTGGATTGATATATGTGAAAAAGAGCAAGAGGGTAAATAACAAAATGGGGATGAGGTAGTTGGGTGGGCTATTTACAGATGGGCTGTGTACAAGTAATGGGTAAGCTGCTTAAAGTTAGAGAGGAAGATATAAGACTCCAGCTTCAGTGATTTTTGCAATTTGGACTCCAGTCATTGGCAGCAGAGAACTGGAAGGAAAGGCGGCCCACTGAGGTGTTGGCTTTGGGGATGACCAGGGAAATATACCTTTAAAAATTGATATACCTTTTTAGATTAGTACATTTAAGGGGCTCCCGAGTGGCACAGTGGTCTAAGGCATCACTACAGACCCTGGTTCGATTTCCAGGCTGTATCACAGCGGTCTAAGGCACTGTATCTCAATGCTAAAGGCATCACTACAGACCCTGGTTGCATTCCAGGCTGTATCACAACCGGCCGTGATTGGGAGTCCCATAGGGCCGGCGCACAATTGGCCCAGCATCTGGGTTAGTGTTTGGCTGGGGTAGGTGTCATTGTCAATAAGAATTTATTAACGGTCTTGCCTAGTTAAATAAAGATTCAATTAAAAAAATACAAAAATGGACGTAAGGCTTGGAACTATTACAATAGCATGGCCTGGTTTGGCAATTTGATCTCTTTTGTATCCAGTGGATCTCTTACCAATCTGTAAGGAGGAGATCCCTCCCAAGGCCTGAGTGAAGTCCCGACTGTCCAATCTCTTTCAGATCTGGTATGCAGGGGGCGTGACCATGTCGATCTGACCAGCCTTCAGAGTAGACCACAGCTGCTCCTGGAGAGGTACAGGGTGATCAGATGTTCAGATGACTGGGTACATTCAAGTATTCATTTGGAAAATAACCATTGTCCTCAGTGTGGGTGGGCACCCGTGTTACCTTGTGATGCCCCCCGTGTTACCTTGTGATGCCCCCTATGTTACCTTGTGATGCCCCCCGTGTTACCTTGTGATGCCCCCTATGTTACCTTGTGATGCCCCCCGTGTTACCTTGTGATGCCCCCTATGTTACCTTGTGCTGCACCCCGTGTTACCTTGTGATGCCCCCTATGTTACCTTGTGATGCCCCCGTGTTACCTTGTGATGCACCCGTGTTACCTTGTGATGCCCCGTGTTACCTTGTGATGCCCCGTGTTACCTTGTGATGCCCCCCGTGTTACCTTGTGATGCCCCCGTGTTACCTTGTGATGCCCCCCGTGTTACCTTGTGATGCCCCCGTGTTACCTTGTGATGCCCCCGTGTTACCTTGTGATGCCCCCGTGTTACCTTGTGATGCCCCCATGTTACCTTGTGATGCCCCCTATGTTACCTTGTGATGCCCCCTGTGTTACCTTGTGATGCCCCCGTGTTACCTTGTGATGCCCCTATGTTACCTTGTGATGCCCCCTATGTTACCTTGTGCTGCACCCCATGTTACCTTGTGCTGCACCCCATGTTACCTTGTGATGCCCCCCGTGTTACCTTGTGAAGCCCCTATGTTACCTTGTGATGCCCCCTATGTTACCTTGTGATGCCCCCCGTGTTACCTTGTGATGCCCCCTATGTTACCTTGTGATGCCCCCGTGTTACCTTGTGATGCCCCCTATGTTACCTTGTGCTGCACCCCGTGTTACCTTGTGATGCCCCCTATGTTACCTTGTGATGCCCCCGTGTTACCTTGTGATGCACCCGTGTTACCTTGTGATGCCCCGTGTTACCTTGTGATGCCCCCGTGTTACCTTGTGATGCCCCCGTGTTACCTTGTGATGCCCCCGTGTTACCTTGTGATGCCCCCCGTGTTACCTTGTGATGCCCCCGTGTTACCTTGTGATGCCCCCGTGTTACCTTGTGATGCCCCCGTGTTACCTTGTGATGCCCCCATGTTACCTTGTGATGCCCCCTATGTTACCTTGTGATGCCCCCTGTGTTACCTTGTGATGCCCCCGTGTTACCTTGTGATGCCCCCTATGTTACCTTGTGATGCCCCCTATGTTACCTTGTGCTGCACCCCATGTTACCTTGTGCTGCACCCCATGTTACCTTGTGAAGCCCCCGTGTTACCTTGTGATGCCCCCGTGTTACCTTGTGAAGCCCCTATGTTACCTTGTGATGCCCCCGTGTTACCTTGTGAAGCCCCTATGTTACCTTGTGATGCCCCCGTGTTACCTTGTGAAGCCCCCTATGTTACCTTGTGATGCCCCCGTGTTACCTTGTGATGCCCCCTATGTTACCTTGTGATGCCCCCGTGTTACCTTGTGATGCCTTGTGTTACCTTGTGATGCCCCCGTGTTACCTTGTGATGCCCCCTATGTTACCTTGTGATGCCCCCTGTGTTACCTTGTGATGCCCCCGTGTTACCTTGTGATGCCCCCTATGTTACCTTGTGATGCCCCCTATGTTACCTTGTGCTGCACCCCATGTTACCTTGTGCTGCACCCCATGTTACCTTGTGAAGCCCCCGTGTTACCTTGTGATGCCCCCCGTGTTACCTTGTGAAGCCCCCTATGTTACCTTGTGATGCCCCCCGTGTTACCTTGTGAAGCCCCTATGTTACCTTGTGATGCCCCCCGTGTTACCTTGTGAAGCCCCTATGTTACCTTGTGATGCCCCCCGTGTTACCTTGTGATGCCCCCTATGTTACCTTGTGATGCCCCCCGTGTTACCTTGTGATGCCTTGTGTTACCTTGTGATGCCCCCGTGTTACCTTGTGATGCCCCCGTGTTACCTTGTGATGCCCCTGTGTTACCTTGTGATGCCCCCGTGTTACCTTGTGATGCCCCTGTGTTACCTTGTGATGCCCCCATGTTACCTTGTGATGCCCCCTGTGTTACCTTGTGATGCCCCCGTGTTACCTTGTGATGCCTTGTGTTACCTTGTGATGCCCCCCGTGTTACCTTGTGATGCCCCCCGTGTTACCTTGTGATGCCCCTTGTGTTACCTTGTGATGCTTTGTGTTACCTTGTGATGCCCCTTGTGTTACCTTGTGATGCCCCTTGTATTACCTTGTAATGCCTTGTGTTACCTTGTGATGCCTTGTGTTACCTTGTGATGCCCCTCGTGTTACCTTGTGATGCCCCTTGTGTTACCTTGTGTTACCTTGTGATGCCTTGTGTTACCTTGTGATGCCCCCAGTGTTACCTTGTGATGCCCCCTGTGTTACCTTGTGATGCCCCCCGTGTTACCTTGTGATGCCCCTTGTGTTACCTTGTGATGCCTTGTGTTACCTTGTGATGCCCCCGTGTTACCTTGTGATGCCTTGTGTTACCTTGTGATGCCCCCCCGTGTTACCTTGTGATGCCCCCCTGTGTTACCTTGTGAGGCCCCTATGTTACCTTGTGATGCCCCCCATGTTACCTTGTGAAGCCCCCTATGTTACCTTGTGATGCCTTGTGTTACCTTGTGATGCCCCTATGTTACCCTGTGATGTAGCAGAGATGAATGTGGTATATATCAGGGGTTTTCAAACGTCTCTTCAAGGACCCCCAGACATTCCATGGATTTGACACATTCCAGAGCTAGAACATGTGATTGAACTAATAATCACGCCCTCGATTAGATGAATCAGGTGAGCTAGGTCAGGACTACAACGAAATTATGAAACTTCTGGGAGTCCCAGAGGAGAGGTTTAAAAACCACTGGTCTATGTTAGTATTGTGTGTGGATCTGTGCTCTGATTAGGGGATGAACTCTCTCTGATGGGAGGTGAACCTGGTTAGATACCCCTCCAATGAGAGGTTTACCTGGTTAGATATCCCTCTGATGATAGGTGTACCTGGTTAGGTCAGCACCTCAGCAGTAAATGTCAGTTGGATTTTCATAGCCGTTCATTCAGAGTTACATTCAGCAAGTGCGGTAAAGAGAGAGAGTTGAAAACAGCAGGTCCAGGACAAGGTAGCACGTCCGGTGAACAGGTCAGTGTTCCATAGCCGCAGGCAGAGCAGTTTACACTGTAGCAGCAGCACGGCCAGGTGGACTGGGGACAACAAGGAGTCATCAGGCCAGGTAGTCCTGAGGCATGGTCCTAGGGCTCAGGTCATCCGAGAGAAAGAAGGAAAGAGAGAGAGAGAGTTAGAGAGAGCATACTTAAATTCACACAGGACACCGGATAAGACAGGAGAAATACTCCAGATATAACAGACTGACCCTAGCCCCCCCGACACATAAACTATTGCAGCATAAATACTGGAGGCTGAGACAGGTGTGATCGGGAGATACTGTGGCCCTGTCCGACGATACCCCCGGACAGGGCCAACCAGGCAGGATATAACCCCACCCACTTTGCCAAAGCACAGCCCCCACACCACTTGAGGGATATCAACAGACCACCATCTTACTACCCTGAGACAAGGCTGAGTACAGCCCACGAAGATCTCCCCCACGGCACAAACCCGAGGGGGGTGGGGTGCCAACACGGACAGGAAGATCATGTCAGTGACTCAATCCTCTCAAGTGACGCACCCTTCCTAGGGACGACATGAAAGAGCACCAGTAAGCCAATGACTCAGCCCCTGTAATAGGGTTAGAGGCAGAGAATCCCAGTGGAGAGAGGGGAGCCGGCCAGGCAGAGACAGCAAGGGTGGATCGTAGTTCCAGTGCCTTTCAGTTCACCTTCACACTCCTGGGCCAGACTACACTCAATTGGACCTACTGAAGAAATTAGTCTTCAATGAGACTTAAAGGTTGAGACTGAGTCTGCATCTCTCAAATGGATAGGCAGACCATTCTATAGGAGAAAGCCCTGCCTCCAGCTGTTTGCTTAAAAATTCTAGGGACAATAAGGAGGCCTGCGTCTTGTGACCGTAGCGCACTTGTACATATGTATGGCAGGAAAAAATCAGAGAGGTAGGTAGGAGCAAGCCCATGTAATGCTTTGTAGGTTAGCAGTAAAAACTTGAAATCAGCCCTTGCCTTAACAGGAAAAATGTAACAGGAAGCCAGTGTAGGGAGGCTAACACTGGAGTAATATGATCAAATGTTTTTGGTTCTAGTCAGGATTCTAGCAGCCGAGTTTAGCACTAACTGATGTTTATTTAGTGCTTTATCCGGGTAGCCGGAAAGTAGAGCATTGCAGTAGTCTAATCTAGAAGTGACAAAAGCATGGATTAATCTTTCTGCATCATTTTTGGACTGAAAGTTTCGGGTTTTTGCAATGTTATGTAGATGGAAAAAAATCAAATCAAATGTATTTATGTAGCCCTTCGTACATCAGCTGATATCTCAAAGTGCTGTACAGAAACCCAGCCTAAAACCCCAAACAGCAAGCAATGCAGGTGTAGAAGCATAAAAAGAGAGATCAGGGTCCAGAGTAACGCCGAGATCCTTCAGTTTTATTTGAGATGACTGTACAACCATCACGATTAATTGTCAGATCCGACAGAAGATCTCTTTGTTTCTTGTGACCTTAAACTAGCATCTCTGTTTTGTCCGAATTTAAAAGTAAAAAATGTGCCACCATCCACTTCCTTATGCCTGAAACACAGGCTCCCAGGGAGGGCATTTTTGGTGCTTCACCATGTTTCATCAAAATGTACAGCTGTGTGAGAGTCCATGACTATTTTTATCAATGTGTCAAGACATTAAAAAACTTGAGTGTCTCCCTGGATCCATCGGAGCCCAGGGCTGGGTAGAGGACAAATGCACGATATGGCAATGCACTCTAGAGAGAGACATACACAGACTACATCAGAGCCCCTAAAGAATGTGTTCTCTATGTTTCCATTACTGTGCGTTACAGGTTAGTTTATACAAAACTCTGATTTTTCAACTAACTTGCGCTTGGCGATACTGTCTTCATACTCAGAAAGATATTAAATCCAAGTTTTGTACCGTGTCACACCATCTAAGAGCTTGTGTGGGATTTGAGACCAATGTAAATTAGACAGAATTCCAGAGAAGACAATAGACCCTCATTGAGAGGAATTCAGAGTTCCCCCTGTACAGACACAAGTTACCACAGAGATCATAAATCCATATACTGATAGATAGCACTAGAGTGAGCAAGTCTCTGATAGATACCAGACATGGTTAATATATCATTATTCTATCAGTCATTCAGTAGTCAGTCCTCTGGATTCTGTAACAGAGATACATGTTGGCCCCTCAGAGGGGGGAAGAGCTGACTCGTCCTTCGGTGTCCGAGAGCACGTAAGTTAGGGCCGAGCCTACACCCTGGCCTACACCCTGGCCTGGATCATGGGATGCATAATTTAGGGCCGAGCCTACACCCTGGCCTGGATCATGGGATGCATAAGTTAGGGCCGAGCCTACACCCTGGCCTACACCCTGGCCTGGATCATGGGATGCATAAGTTAGGGCCGAGCCTACACCCTGGCCTACACCCTGGCCTGGATCATGGGATGCATCCCCAGCTAACAGAGTCATTCGTATCAGATAGATGTGTAGCAGAAACCCTGTTCCGGGAGAGCTATAATCCTGTAGGTTGATCTAATGCACCCGATTCTAATAATTAGCTGGTCTTCAGGACTCCAAGGGTTGCACGTTTTGTCCCCCCCCCAAAAAATCAAACGTTATTTTGTATTTTTTCTCTTCCATCTCATCTTTGAAATGCAAGAGAAAGGCCATACTGTATTATTCCATCCCAGCTGCGATTTAGATTTTGGCCACTAGAGGGAGGCATTGTATGTGCCAAGTTTTAGACTGATCCAATGAACCATTGTATTTCTGTTCAAAATGTTGCATCAAGACTGCCCAAATGTGCCTAATTTGTTTATTTATTCAGTGTTCCAGTGGTGTATTAGATCTGTGTAGGTGATAGCACCAGCCGATTGAATCTGTGCAGGTGTTAGCACCAGCCTAGCGAATATGTGTAGCCGCTAGCACCAGTCGAGCGAGCCATACTTAAGTTTGAACTTTTTCTGTCTCAAAATGCGTATCAGCCAATAAACAGTGTTGACATAGTTGCACGTGATCAAACGCTATATCAAAGATGTTTATAACTAACCTAAGAGAGTCCACAGTGGCCAGAACAAGCAAAGAGATGGGCAGAGCCAAGCACGAGCTAGCGTTCTACTGTAGCATGTATTTGTGTATTTCCATTAGGGAACGCCTACTTTGTGAAATGCGCGTGTGCGAAAACTCCATTTATTTTTGGCAAAGGGTAAAGTCAACAAAACGTAGTCCATTCTGTTCATAACAGATTCTAGTTTTGGGAACAGAACACTGTATCGAGATCAAATGTTTAATCAATGAGAACATTTGGCAGAATGTTGGGTAAAATCCATCTAGCTCCATCTTTTCCCCACTGCCCACGACTGGGCTTCCTGTCATGACCATATTTGGTGGTGAGTGGAAATGCCAATCGGATTCTTCAGATTTATACATCCGGTGGAACATCTCATTGTTCTATCTGTGGCTATATGTTATCTGTTCCTATCAAATTGAGCTTTGCGCTAACCTGCACAGCTGGCCGTGTATATTCAGCGTAAAAATGTCCATATCAGCCAACTGAAATCGTTGACGTAGTTGGACGTCATCCAACACTTGTTCATTAGTGTCCTTAACAACAATGTTCTGATAATCAAAGGAACTAGCATCTATTTTACTGACTGGTTAAATATCTCTCTGTGCCTATAGCTCCTAGTAGTTGTCGGAGATTGTTGTGAATGGTTCAAATTTCACATACATCAACCCCCCCTCCCCTTTTTTTGAAATGTAGAATTAGAAGTGCAGCCAAAACCGTGTAAATTAAGTTTACAAATACCTGGCCGTGATTATATCCAGCGTAAAAAATGACCATATCAGCCAACTGAAATCGTTGACGTCGTTGGACGTGATCCAACACTTGTTCATTAGAGTGTCCTTAACAAAAATGTTCTGATAATCATAAGTTTTCACACCCCTGACTCAATACTTTGTAGAAGCATCTTTGGCAGCGATGACAGCTGAGAGTCTTTCTGGGTAAGTCTCTAAGAGTTTTCCACACCTGGATTCATCCTCATTTGCCCATTATTGTTTTCAGAATTCTTCAAGCTCTGTCAAATTGGTTGTTTATTATTGCTAGACAACCATTTTCAGTTCTTGCCATAGATCTTCAAGTAGATTTCAGTCTGCTTCTTTGGTAAGCAACTCCAGTGTAGATTTGACCTTGGGGTTTTAGGTTATTGTCCTGCTGAAAGATGAATTCATCTCCAGGTGTCTGAAGCAGACTGAATGAGATTTTGCCTGTGCTTAGCTCCATTCTGTTTCTTTTTATCCTGAAAAACTCCCCAGTCCTTAACGACTATAGCCATACCCATAACATGATGCAGCCACCACTATGCTTGAAAATATGGAAAGTCAGTAATGTATTGGATTTGCCCCAAAGATAATTCAGGACAAAAAGTGAATTGCTTTGCCACATTTTTTGCAGTATTACTTTAGTGCCTTGTTGCAAGCAGGATGCATGTTTTAGAATATTTTTATTCTGTACAGGTTTCCTTCTTTTCACACTGTCAATTTAGGTTAGTATTGTGGAGTGACTGTTCCCCTGTCACAGACATTCAATTGTAACTGTTTTAAAATGTTTTTTTTTAAACCTTTATTTAGCTAGGTAAGACAGTTAAGAACAAATTCTGATCTACAATAAAGGCCTACCAAAAGGCTAAAGGCCTGCTGCGGGGACGAGGGCTGGGATTACAAATAAAAAATAGATATTGGATAAAACACACGTCACGACAACAGAGACAACACAACACTACATAAAGAGAGACCTAAGACAACAACATAGCAAGGCAACAACACAGCATGGTAGCAACACAACATGGTAGCAGCATAAAACATGGTACAAACATTATTGGGCAAAGACAAAAGCACAAAGGGCAAGAAGGTAGAGACAAATCACCATTGGCATCATGGTGGGATCCCTGAGTGGTTTCCTTCCTCTCCGGCAACTGAGTTATGAAGGTCGTCTGTGCATTTGTAGTGACTGGGAGTGTTGATACACCATCCAAAGTGTAATAAATAACTTCACCATGCTCAAAGGGATATTCAATGTCTGCTTTTTATTTTTAACCATCTACCAACATCAAATAAAATTTTATTTGTCACATGAAAAAGTAGGAGATTAAGAATGAAAAATAATTAATGAGCAGCCGTAAATAACAATAGAGGGGCTATATACAGGGTATTACGGTACTGAGTCAATGTGGAGGCTATATACAGGGTGTTATGGTACAGAGTCAATGTGGAGGCTATATAGAGGGTGTTACGGTACAGAGTCAATGTGGAGGCTATATAGAGGGTGTTACGGTACAGAGTCAATGTGGAGGCTATATACAGTGGCTACCGGTACAGAGTCAATGTGGAGGCTATATACAGGGTATTACGGTACAGAGTCAATGTGGAGGCTATATACAGGGTGTTACGGTACAGAGTCAATGTGGAGGCTATATACAGGGTGTTACGGTACAGAGTCCATTTGGAGGCTTTATACAGTGGCTACCGGTACAGAGTCAATGTGGAGGCTATATACAGGGTGTTACGGTACAGAGTCAATGTGGAGGGTATATACAGGGTGTTACGGTACAGAGTCAATGTGGAGGCTATATACAGGGTGTTACGGTACAGAGTCAATGTGGAGGCTATATACAGTGTATTACGGTACAGAGTCAATGTGGAGGCTATATACAGGGGGTACCGGTACAGAGTCAATGTGGAGGCTATATACAGGGGGTACCGGTACAGAGTCAATGTGGAGGCTATATACAGGTGTTACGGTACAGAGTCAATGTGCGGGGGTCCGGTGTCGAGGTAATGGAGGTAATATGTACATGTAGATAGAGTTATTAAAGTGACTATGCATAGATAATAGGGGGTGGGGCAATGCGAATAGTCTGGGTAGTCAATTGATTAGCTGTTAAGGATTCTTATGGCTTGGGGGTAGAAGCTGTTTGGAGGCCTCTTGGACATAGACTCCCTTGTCTTTGTGGTTGGAACCTGTGTTTGAAATTCACTACTCGACAGAGGGACCTTACAGAGATACTTGTATGTGTGGGGTACAGAGATGATGTAGTTATTTAAAAAATCATGTTAAACACTATTATTGAACACAGAGTGAGTCCATGCAACTTATTATGTGACTTGTTAAGCACATTTTTACTCCTGAACGTATTTAGACTTGCTATAACAAAGGGGTTGAATATTTATTGACTCAAGACATTTCAGCTTTTCATTTTTAATGAATTTTTATTTTTATTTTTTTAAATACACATAATTCCACTTTGAAATTATGGGGTGTTGTGTGTAGGACAATGACAACAAAAAAAATCTAAATGTAATCCATTTTAAATTAATGCTGTAACACAACAAAATGTGGAAAAAAGATACTTTCTGAAGGCACTCAATGGTTTATTTCTATTTATTTTCTGAATGCTCTGTATCCTAAACGGGCTCTTTATTTGGTCTTACTGAAATACTGATCTCCTGAGTATACTGTCTGAGTATACTGTCTGAGTATACTGTCTGAGTATACTGTCTGAGTATACTGTCTGAGTATACTGTCTGAGTATACTGTCTGAGTATACTGTCTGAATATACTGTCTGAGTATACTGTCTGAGTATACTGTCTGAGTATACTGTCTGAGTATACTGTCTGAGTATACTGTCTGAGTATACTGTCTGAGTATACTGTCTGTGTCTGAGTATACTGTCTGAGTATACTGTCTGAATATACTGTCTGAGTATACTGTCTGAGTATACTGTCTGAGTATACTGTCTGAGTATACTGTCTGAATATACTGTCTGAATGTACTGTCTGAGTGTACTGTCTGAGTATACTGTCTGAATATACTGTCTGAATATACTGTCTGAGTATACTGTCTGAATATACTGTCTGAGTATACTGTCTGAGTATACTGTCTGATATACTGTCTGAGTATACTGTCTGAATATACTGTCTGAGTATACTGTCTGAGTATACTGTCTGCATCCATTTTGGACTTTCTTTCAACAATGTGAGTGATACAGTAGCTCTGTGTGTACCCCAAAATAGATCTGAAACCTGAAACCAGGATGCCACAGGAGTAGGCTTACTGAGTCATGATGACAGGCAGATTTAAAAGGTAAGGTTACTGAGTCATGATGACAGGCAGGTTTAAAAGGTAGGCTTACTGAGTCATGATGACAGGCAGGTTTAAAAGGTAGGCTTACTGAGTCATGGTGACAGGCAGGTTTAAAAGGTAGTCTTACTGAGTCATGGTGACAGGCAGGTTTAAAAGGTAAGGTTACTGAGTCATGGTGACAGGCAGGTTTAAAAGGTAGGCTTACTGAGTCATGATGACAGGCAGGTTTAAAAGGTAGGCTTACTGAGTCATGGTGACAGGCAGGTTTAAAAGGTAGGCTTACTGAGTCATGGTGACAGGCAGGTTTAAAAGGTAGGCTTACTGAGTCATGATGACAGGCAGATTTAAAAGTTAGTCTTACTGAGTCATGATGACAGGCAGATTTAAAAGTTAGGCAATCTGTTTACCCCTCTTTCCCCATGTCCCCATATCTCCAACCCCTAACCCCTGTATGTGGATTATGTGGGAAAGGGGACTCAGTCAGCCTCAGTCACTCATTAACCCTACCCCCGTTGGCCCTAAAGTCCTCAATGTTTGCAGATCTGAAAGGGTCTGGATAGGTATAACCGGAGAAGCTTCCACCATCATGCCCATAGGGGGAAACAGAGGCACATGTCCCCTCAGTCTATCAATCAAGATAGAGTAGCTAGAATGTCTAACTGGGGTGGCAGGGTAGCCTAGTGGTTAGAGCATTGGACTAGTAACCGAAAGGTTGCAAGTTCAAATCCCCGAGCTGACAAGGTACAAAATCTGTCGTTCTGCCCCTGAACAGGCAGTTAACCCACTGTTCCTAGGCAGTCATTGAAAATAAGTATTTGTTCTTAACTGACTTGCCTGGTAAAATAAAGGTAAAAAAATAATAATAATAATGAATTATCTTAGCTGGGATTGGTAGACGTTAGAAAAGCCTGCATGTACTGAATATAAGACTCACTTTCACTTTCAATCTTTTAACACAAATTTCAGCAGAGATGCAGAAAAGCATATTTAGCTTCACCAGTCAGACAGATCAAGAGACATGCTGATATAAAATATGCATCTTTTTGTTTTACAAGGAGTTAAGCATAATGATTATGGCTCTAGATTTCAGGGAGAAAAAGCTGTTCCCGGTGTTTAGATTTATTAACGGGGGGGGGGGGGGTCATCACCAATTCGCTCCCAATTCGCACCCTGTCCACGGGGGAGGGGGGGTTAGGGGTAGGGAGCGAATTGGGACAGGCTGTTTCATGTTCTTATACAGAGACATGTCCACTATGGTGATGACCCCCACCGTGCAGCAGCAGCCCAGAAACCCACCCTCGTGGCCCGGCTCATTTCCATGGATCTGCCAGTCCACGTTAACAGGCGCCACCAAACCTTCCACATCCAGCACCTGACGTCACACTAACAAATATACGTTATAGATATTATGATTATTATTTATACATGTTAACGGTACCATCAGAGTAATGTTTCATCAGTAATGTTATAGATTGTTTTTTTTACAAATGTTATTACAGTGTAATTTAGTTAAAATGGTTAAGGATTTTTGAAATAACCTCTTTTAACAGGCTATTTATTTTTCACGTGGCACAATATTGTCCGAGAATGAACTACAAATGGCTGATGTATGAATACACTGAATGGCAAATCAGTACATTTTCTCTCCAACAGGGGGAGTATGTGGCACGTGAGCCACAGAACCAGAGAGCCGTGCAGAGCCTAGCTCAGAGTCAGCAGCACCAGCAGGCCATATCTCAGTACCTCAACACAGAACCTTCCTACTCTTCACTGCACTCACTGTCGACCCAGGATCCATTACCGCAGGCCTACCTTAGGCCGGTGTAATTAAAAAAATAAAACATTAAATATACCTTTATTTCACTAGGCAAGTTAGTTAAAGAACAAATTCTTATTTACAATGACTACCTACTCCGGCCAAACCCGGACGACACTGGGCCAATTGTGCGCCGCCCTACTGGACTCCCAATCACGGCCGGATGTGATACAGTCTGCATGCTTATCAAGTGTATAAGGGAGCTAGCTTTGAGGTTTTATATTTATCTATTCAAGTGTATAAATCAGATACTGTACATGTGCAGTGAAGAAACTCACCTTGTTCATGACTCTACTAAACATCTATGTGTCTTTAATGATTATGCAGTGATTCTGTGTAAGATTAGGTTTGATATCCTGTTCCGTTGGGGCTGAGAGGAGAGCACAGGTAGTAGGTAAACTCTTAGAAAAAGAGTTCCGAACGGGTTCTTCGGCTGTCCCCATAGGAGAACCCTTTTTGTTTCCAAGTAGAAAGAACCCTTTTTGCTTCCATGTAGAACCCTCTGGAACCAAAAAGGGTTCTTCAAAGGGTACTCATACGGAGACAGTCGAATAATCCTTTTAGGTTCTAGGTAGAACCCTTTTGGTTCCAGGTAGAACCCTTTTGGTTCCAGGAAGAGCCCTTTTGGTTCCAGGGAGAACCCTTTTCCTTCCAGGTAGAACCCTTTTGGTTCCAGGGAGAGCCCTTTTGGTTCCAGGTAGAACCCTTTTGGTTCCAGGAAGAGCCCTTTTGGTTCCAGGGAGAACCCTTTTCCTTCCAGGTAGAACCCTTTTGGTTCCAGGGAGAGCCCTTTTGGTTCCAGGTAGAACCCTTTTGGTTCCAGGTAGAACCCTTTTGGTTCCAGGTAGAACCCTTTTCGTTCCAGGTAGAACCCTTTTATTTCTAAGAGTATAGCGTCTCACAAGAGTGTACGTCAGACACTGACCTAGCAGCAACAACTCATTCTACCAATAAATTATTCAAGCCACAGTGACACTAAATTGAGATGTGAAAGAGAGAGAGAGAGAGAGAGAGAGAGAGAGAGAGAGAGAGAGAGAGAGAGAGGGAGTGGAGAGAGAGAGACAGAGGAGTAGAGTGAGAGAGACAGAGGAGTAGAGAGAGAGAGAGGAGTGGAGAGAAAGAGAGGAGTAGAGAGAGAGACAGGAGTAGAGAGAGAGAGAGACAGGAGTAGAGAGAGAGAGAGGAGTGGAGAGAGAGAGGAGTGGAGAGAGAGAGGGAGAAGAGGTAGATAGTAGATAGTAGGAGAGGAATGGAATGGAAAGGAGAAGACAGAGTAGAGGAGGAGAGAGTAGGAGGGGAGAGGAATGGATCGGAGAGGAGGAGAGGAGGAGGAGGAGAGAGTAGGAGGGGAGAGGAGAGGGGGAGAGAGTAGGAGGGGAGAGGAGAGAGTAGAGGAGAGGAGGTGAGAGTAGGATGGGAGAGTAATGGAACGGAGAGGAGAGGAGGAGAGAGGAATGGAATAGAGAGGAGAGGAGGTGAGCGTAGGATGGGAGAGGAATGGAACAGAGAGGAGAAGACAGAGTAGAGGAGAGGAGAAGAGAAGAGAGAGAGAGAGTAGAGGAGGAGAGAGTAGGAGAGAGAGAGAGTAGAGGTGAGAGTAGGATGGGAGAGGAAAGGAACGGAGAGGAGAAGAGAGAGGAGAGGAGGAGAGAGTAGGAGGGGAGAGGAATGGATCGGAGAGGAGAAGAGAGAGGAGAGGAGGAGAGAGTAGGAGGGGAGAGGAGAGGGGGAGAGAGTAGGAGGGGAGAGGAGAAGACAGAGGAGAGGAGAAGAGAAGAGAGAGAGTAGAGGAGGAGAGAGTAGGAGGGGAGAGGAATGGAACGGAAAGGAGAGGAGGAGAGAGTAGGAGGGGAGAGGAATGGAACGGAGAGGAGAGGAGGAGAGAGTAGGAGGGGAGAGGAATGGAACGGAGAGGAGAGGAGGAGAGAGTAGGATGGGAGAGTAATGGAACGGAAAGGAGAGAAGGAGGGGAGAGTAGGAGGGGAGAGGAATGGAACGGAGAGGGGAGGAGAGAGTAGGATGGGAGAGTAATGGAACGGAAAGGAGAGGAGGGGAGAGGAACGGAGAGGAGAGGAGGAGAGAGTAGGAGGGGAGAGGAGAAGAGAGAGGAGAGGAGGAGAGAGTAGGAGGGGAGAGGAATGGAACGGAAAGGAGAGAAGGAGGGGAGAGGAACGGAGAGGAGAGGAACGGAGGGGAGAGGATACCATATCAGTTTACCTCTGCCTCTGTAACATGATATTCCTTTATCTGATGGGTGTTTATGTGAGTCATAATGACTGCTGCTATACGCTTTTCCACTGCTCTACTTTATAATATTCACTGGATTAGCTGATGGCAGTACGGCTCTGAGAGCTAGACCATGATACATTATCGTTTTAATATTAATGAAAGCTATTGCAGAGTGAGCCAGAGAGTGACAGAGTGAGTCAGAGCGAGAGAGAGAGAGTGTGAGGGAGGGCAGAGATGAGGGTGAGGTACTAGAGAAAGAGAGTGAGAGAGAGAGAGGGAGATGGAGGGAGTGAGAGAGAGGGAGTGGGAGCTGAAGGGAGTGAGATGGAGATAGAGAAGGAGAGTCAACAAGGAGGGAGAGAGAGAAAGAGAGAGAGCAGGGAGGGCAAGGGAGAGGGAGTGAGCAGGGAGGAAGAGAGCAACTGGCTAACAGTAGCTCGTTAGCGTGTCTGATCTGGACTGAGGCTGTCTACGCGGACAGCAAGGTCAGAAAACACAGTGTCATTCAGTTACAGGCGGATTGAAACCTGAGTGGCCTCTGCCTGCCTGCCCAAGCATGGTACCTTCAGGAGCAGCCAGCTCGACACCTTACAGTACATCCTATCCGCTAGCCATTATTATGGAGCTAACATTACAATAGACTATAGCCAGGCCTAGAGTCAGCCAGGCCTAGAGTCAGCCAGGCCTATACTCAACCAGGCCTAGAGTCAGCCAGGCCTAGACTCAGCCAGGCCTATACTCAACCAGGCCTAGAGTCAGCCAGGCCTAGACTCAGCCAGGCCTAGACTCAGTCAGGCCTATACTCAACCAGGCCCATACTCAACCAGGCCCAAACTCAGCCAGGCCCAGACTCAGCCAGGCCCAGACTCAGCCAGGCCCAGACTCAGCCAGGCCCAGACTCAGCCAGGCCCAGACTCAGCCAGGCCCAGAGTCAGCCAGGCCCAGAGTCAGCCAGGCCTAGAGTCAGCCAGGCCTATACAACACTGCTGTATGAATTCAACATATGGACTTGATCACTTATCCAAGAGACATTAGAGAAAGACATGAGGGCATTTTTACAATATCAATATAATTATTTAACGTTGACGACGTAGACAGGTGCTAACTTTCTACATTTTGTGTTCTGTTTTAATGAACACAATGCTAAATCTAAGCGCTGGCTGTAATGTATACTGTAATACTATACTGTAATGCTATACTGTTTTGGGGGTCTGCTATTTTAACAACTGGAATTCTGGGCGCAGTAGCTGGATGCGGTGTGAAAAGGCGGAGTTTTGATGAATAAACAAGGTTGAAGGTGTGTCAACGTTTGACCCCCTCACTGGCCAATCAGAACGTGATCCATGGTTAAATATGTGGATTGCTTTAACTGCTAGCGTCGAGCAAACCCGTATCCGGGAGCGTAATCATAGCCTCAAGCTCATTACCATAACGCAACGTTAACCATTCATGAAAATCGCAAATTAAATGAAAGAAATATATTCACTCACAAGCTTAGCCTTTTGTTAACAACACTGTCATCTCAGATTTTCAAAATATGCTTTTCAACCATAGCTACACAAGCATTTGTGTAAGAGTATTGGTAGCCTAGCATAGCATTAAGCCTAGCATTCAGCAGGCAACATTTTCACAAAAACAAGAAAAGCATTCAAATAAAATAATTTACCTTTGAAGAACTTCGGATGTTTTCAATGACGAGACACTCAGTTAGATAGCAAATGTTCATTCTTTCCAAAAATATTATTTGTGTAGGAGAAATCGCTCCGTTTTGTTCATCACGTTTGGCTAAGAAAAAAATCAGAAAATGCAGTCTCTACAAACGCTGAACTTTTTACCAAATTAACTCCATAATATCGACAGAAACATGGCAAACGTTGTTTAGAATCAATCCTCAAGGTGTTTTTCACATATCTATTCGATGATAAATCATTCGTGGCAGTTGTGTTTCTCCTCAGAAGCAAACGGAAATATACAGGCAGCTGGAGATTACGCAATAATTGCGACGGAGGACACCAAGCGAGCACCTGGTAGATGTAGTGTAAAATGGTCAATCTTTTAATGATATGCCTACAAATACGTCACAATGCTGTCGACACCTTGGGGAAACGACAGAAAGTCTAAGCTCATTCGTGACCCATACACAGCCATGTAAGGAGACATATAAGGAGACATTGGAACACAGCGCCTTCAAAATCTGGGGCACTTCCTGTTTGAAATTTCATCTTGGTTTCGCCTGTAGCATCAGTTCTGTGGCACTAACAGACAATATCTTTGCCGTTTTGGAAACGTCAGAGTGTTTTCTTTCCAAAGCTGTCAATTATATGAATAGTCAAGCATCTTTTCGTGACAAAATATCACGCTTAAAACGGGAACGTTTTTTTTTATCCAATAATGAAATACCGCCCCCAGAGTTCCAAGAAGTTAAGTTTTAGGTTTTGGTTTATCGTCTTTTATGTATTACATTGTCATCGACTCCAATTCAAATGTTAGTCCGTTATAGCCCATTTGTTTGGTAAATATCCTACAGAAACAAAATAACAAAATGTAATCCTATCTCATATTTGCTCATGTAATGTATGTATGTTGAATATGTTTTGGAACAGAAATTACATGATGCTTCATGATGGAAATCTATTGTTAACTGTAATACTTGTTGAAATGGGTAGACCAAGGCGCAGCGTGACTTGGGTTCATCATATTTTATTTAAATGTGAACCAGTAACAAAACAATAAAAATAAACAAACAAACGTACAGCCTTGTAGGGCTCAAAAGCAACAAAACAAAAAGAAGATCCCACAACAAACAGGTGGGAAAAGGCTGCCTAAATATGATCCCCAATCAGAGACAACGATAAACAGCTGCCTCTGATTGGGAACCATACCAGGCCAACATAGAAATACAAAAACGAGACTACAACACATGGAAATAATCAAATAGAACAGCCCCCAGTCACACCCTGACCTACTCCACCACAGAAAATAAAGGCTTTCTATGGTCACGACGTGACAGTTAACATAGCATTGACGCTGAAATATAGGCCTTCTGTAAAATGCATTATGTCTGAGCCATGGACATGTTAAATGTTGTCACGAAGCAATATTAAATTCACTATTGGTACGACCTAAAAAGACAGTGAATGATTTAAATCAAATTCTAATAAAACAAAACAACAACTTGTTTTAAATAGGCTAAATGTCTAAATGCAGTGACAGACACCATCGTTGCTCCCCGTGTCCGTGGTTATATAACATTAGGCCTAAGACAACGTAGAGTACGGAGGAGTTTTTACTCACATTCAAACTTTTCACAGGAGTTGGAAAAAGATCCAATGTGAAGAGAAATGGGTGAACAGGTAAATTGCCAAACATGACGTAAGGGCTGGAAAACGCCCGTTTTTACATGACAAAATTGCAAAGTAACGTGCGTTTGACACCTGTGCCTCCTTAGCACTAGCTGAACATAGAGCCAGCTGGAAATAGAGCCCAGGGTGAGAATAGGACAGGAGAAGAGGACAACCCTGTCAGTATAGGCAGGTTAGTGAGCTGGACATAGAGCCAGCTGAACATAGAGCCAGCTGAACATAGAGCCAGATGGACATAGAGCCAGATGAACATAGAGCCAGATGAACATAGAGCCAGATGGACATGGAGCCAGATGGACATAGAGCCAGATGAACATAGAGCCAGATAGACATAGAGCCAGATGGACATAGAGCCAGCTGAACATAGAGCCAGCTGAACATAGAGCCAGCTGAACATGGAGCCAGCTGAACATAGAGCCAGCTGAACATAGAGCCAGCTGGACATAGAGCCAGCTGGACATAGAGCCAGCTGAACATAGAGCCAGCTGAACATAGAGCCAGCTGAACATGGAGCCAGCTGGACATAGAGCCAGCTGAACATAGAGCCAGCTGAACATAGAGCCAGCTGGACATAGAGCCAGCTGAACATAGAGCCAGCTGAACATAGAGCCAGATGGACATAGAGCTAGATGAACATGGAGCCAGATGAACATAGAGCCAGCTGGACATAGAGCCAGCTGAACATAGAGCCAGCTGGACATAGAGCCAGATGAACATAGAGCCAGCTGAACATAGAGCCAGCTGAACATAGAGCCAGCTGGACATAGAGCCCATAGTCTGTAAATATGCCAACATAATGTTGTACTCCAATTATGTGTTACAAATTTGGAATTGTGATCAAACAATACTATTACCTCTATTTTTCCTAAATCATTTCCTTGTTGAGAAAATACTTTCAACCCCTTGCAAGGCTAAGCCAAAGGTAATCCAAAGCTAAGCCACAGCTAAGCCTAAGCTAAGCCAAAGCTAAGCCACAGCTAAGCCAAAGCTAAGCCTAAACTAAGCCAAAGCTAAGCCACAGCTAAGCCAAAGCTAAGCCAAAACTAAGCCACAGCTAAGCCAAAGCTAAGCCAAAGCTAAGCCACAGCTAAGCCAAAGCTAAGCCACAGCTAAGCCTAAGCTAAGCCACAGCTAAGCCTAAGCTAAGTACTAGATTTTCTCTCACATTTTGTGGGTTGGATATAAGTTGCATCCCAAATGGGTCCTGGTCTAAAGTAGAGCACTGTATAGGGAATAGGGTGCCTATCTGAAATACACCTGGGCCAGCCACTCTGTAAATATCCCCTGGGCCAGCCACTCTGTAAATATCCCCTGGGCCAGCCACTCTGTAAATATCCCCTGGGCCAGCCACTCTTATATATACCCTGAGCCAGCCACTCTGTAAATATCCCCTGGGCCAGCCACTCTTAAATATCACCTGGGCTAGCCACTCTGTAAATATCCCCTGGGCCAGCCACTCTTAAATATCACCTGGGCCAGCCACTCTGTAAATATCCCCTGGGCCAGCCACTCTGTAAATATCCCCTGGGCTAGCCACTCTGTAAATATCCCCTGGGCCAGCCACTCTGTAAATATCCCCTGGGCCAGCCACTCTGTAAATATCCCCTGGGCTAGCCACTCTGTAAATATCCCCTGGGCCAGCCACTCTTAAATATCCCCTGGGCCAGCCACTCTGTAAATATCCCCTGGGCCAGCCACTCTGTAAATATCACCTGGGCCAGCCACTCTGTAAATATCCCCTGGGCCAGCCACTCTTAAATATCACCTGGGCCAGCCACTCTGCAAATATCCCCTGGGCCAGCCACTCTGTAAATATCACCTGGGCCAGCCACTCTGTAAATATCCCCTGGGCCAGCCACTCTTAAATATCACCTGGGCCAGCCACTCTGCAAATATCCCCTGGGCCAGCCACTCTGTAAATATCCCCTGGGCCAGCCACTCTGTAAATATCCCCTGGGCCAGCCACTCTTAAATATCACCTGGGCCAGCCACTCTTAAATATCACCTGGGCCAGCCACTCTTAAATATCCCCTGGGCCAGCCACTCTGTAAATATCCCCTGGGCCAGCCACTCTGTAAATATCACCTGGGCCAGCACAGGTGAAACACCTTCTGACTAACGAGATGACAAACCAGCACAGGTGTAACACATGCTGACTAACGAGGTGACACCAATCAGTGACGCCCTAATGAGCTAACGTGCTAAAGTCCAACCTCACAATATAAATGGATAAAAACAAAGCCTGTAACAGCTACCAACTGACCAATTTATATCAAATGTATTTGCAAATCCCGTTTTACATCAGCTGATATATCAAAGTGCTGTACAGAAACCCAGCCTAAAACCCCCAAAATAGCAAGCAATGCAGATGTAGAAACACAGTGGCTAGGAAAAACTCCCTAGAAATGCAGGAACCTAGGAAGAAACCTAGAGAGGAACCAGGCTCTGAGGGGTGGCCAGTCCTCTTCTGGCTGTGTCGGGTAGAGATTATAAACCTAGAGAGGAACCAGGCTCTGAGGTGTGGCCAGTCCTCTTCTGGTAGGTCCCTCTAAACAACTTGGTGGTGTCCCAACCAACTAACCAGGCCTGCTAACATTCACGGGGTATTTCCACGGTACAGAGCTCTGCTTTGTGCTGGTACTGTGTCCTCTCAGCTTGATGTCTCAGGCTTGGCCTATAAAAAAGGGGATTAATTCACCATGCAGATCAAAATGTCCAGGACATTAATGCTGTAAATAAATGTTTTTGTCGTTAGGAATTCCCTTTCCCTCTGTCTTTATATTAATGATTTGTCTCTAGTGACGGCCTTAACATTACAATTAACTGTAGAGAGAGTAGCTGATTGGTTCTGGGTGCCGATATGTGTAAATCTGTCTTGATATGTCCGTATACAATACTATAGCTAGATGTTATCCAGAATTATACAATGGGTGAGGACTAATCCTGAATGCTGATTGGTTTAAACCGCTTTCCGGCCGGTGTCTATTCAACAAGTTACCACCGGCTGACGTTGAAATGTCTATTGACTCTGTTCCATCTGACTGCTGCAATCCACTGTCTCATCAGCCCAGCCAGGCAATTTATAAACTTGATCTCCACTGTAAAAAGCATCTACACATTATCTCACATTTCTTTTAGACTAACATTTGGTTTTCAACAACGGAGATTTATTGTTTAAACCTTACTGTCTGTCTCTCCGACATTTGCAACATTGTTTCAATATTCAAATTAGATCTCCAGCTGACCCGTAGTAATGAACATGTCGGGAGTCGGGACGAGACAGACAGACAGACAGACAGACAGACAGACAGACAGACAGACAGACAGACAGACAGACAGACAGACAGACAGACAGACAGACAGACAGACAGACAGACAGACAGACAGACAGACAGACAGACAGACAGACAGACAGACAGACAGCGTTTCTCAGCCAGTCGAAATCATGAATCAGCATCATTTTTATGGACATATACAAATACATTCCAATTGAAAAAAGGTCAAACGAAACAAAGTGAAAGTAATTTGCTGTCATTCCAGCTCCAGTTTGAAGTGATTGTGTTAGCTGTGCTGTTGACTAGCTTGTTATTCTGTCTGCACGGTTTGACCTGACTGTAAGTTAGCCCTAGTTGGTTAGCTAGGGATGAGAACGGTGCCAGACAGTATGCTTACCCCTCCCCTCCCTTCCCCCCTCTCTCTCTCTCTCTTTCTCTCTCTCTCTCTCTCTCTCTCTCTCTCTCTCTCTCTCTCTCTCTCTCTCTCTCTCTCTCTCTCTCTCTCTCTCTCTCTCTCTCTCTCTGCCCAGTGCTCAGCCCTCCCCTCCCTTCCCCCTCCCTCTCCTTTCTCTCTCTTTCTCTCTCTTATTCTCTCTCTTATTCTCTCTCTCTCTCTCTCTCTCTCTCTCTCTCTCTCTCTCTCTCTCTCTCTCTCTCTCTCTCTCTCTCTCTCTCTCTCCCAGTGCTCAGTGCTCAGCCCTCCCCTCCCTCTCTCTCTCTCTCTCTCTCTGCCCAGTGCTCAGCCCTCCCCTCCCTTCCCCTCTCTCTCTCTCTGTCTGCCCAGTGCTCAGCCCTCCCCTCCCTTCCCCTCTCTCTCTCTCTCTCTGCCCAGTGCTCAGCCCTCCCCTCCCTTCCCCTCTCTCTCTCTCTCTCTGCCCAGTGCTCAGCCCTCCCCTCCCCCCTCTCTCTCTCTCTCTCTCTGCCCAGTGCTCAGCCCTCCCCTCCCTTCCCCTCTCTCTCTCTCTGTCTGCCCAGTGCTCAGCCCTCCCCTCCCTCTCTCTCTCTCTCTCTCTCTCTCTCTCTCTCTCTCTCTCTCTCTCTCTCTCTCTCTCTGCCCAGTGCTCAGCCCTCCCCCACCCTTGCCCCATCTCTCTCTCTTTCTCGCTCTCGCTCTCTCTGTTTCAATTAAATTCAAGGGCATTATTGGCTGTTTCTCTCTGCCCGATGTTTAGCCCTCCCCTCCTCCTCCCTTTCCCCCTCTCTCTCTCTCTCTCTCTCTCTCTCTGCTGCATTGATGCTGCTACCTCCCTCAGTGATGACATCACCAGGCTCAGAACAGTTCAGCATCCTTCCTGTAGGCAGCAGGCAGGCAGTCAACAGAACAGAGACATTTTGTCTCCCAGCACTCAACGCAAAACCCTTTTTGTTTTATCAAACCCTCCCTGGACCCCAGGCTATAGCAGGGTTTCTAGGCTATACTGTAATATTCCCTCTAGCGGTCGTGATGTTCTTTCTACCTTGAGTCTTCTTCCTGCTTGGAGGGAGGAAGGGAGAAAAGAAGGGACGTGGGCTGGCAGCTGGTCTGTGACAGTCAGACAGATTGAGAAAGAGAGAGAGAAAGAGAGACAGAGCTGGAAGTCAGACAATTAACAGAAGAGGAGAGCAGAGCAAACAAGCTTCTTAAACCGGACGGAGGCATTGAAGAGGTAGGATCCATTGTTCTGGTGCTAATGCCGTATTCATGGGGCAGTGTTTGTTTGGCGTTGCGTCTCCCGGGCTGGGAAGGGAAGGATTGTGATGGGGTGCGGCTATAGAGGAGCTGTCAGCTCAGACCATGTAGGATGGATGGAAAACTAGGGGCTTAAATATAATAGATCATTTTCTCTAGAACCTATTTTATTGTCCTGTTGTAGTATAATGTTGAGCTGGTTGACAATAAGAATGTCATTCAGGAGGTAGGCAAGTCAGCAACATCAGTTGACAACCTCATTTAGAATTTGCCTTAAAAAAAACGTTTTTATTACGTTACAATTTAATTGTGCCTGGGACAATGTAATAGCCCTACACGTTGAATTATCCTGAAATGTCCGTTTCAAATGACAGCCTACGGGCATGTGTTGTAGCCTATGATAAAAATTACGTGGGGAGTAAATTATAGGCTAACATTAGATCGTGATAAATTCCCATGATGCACGTCCCGTTCACCTGCGTCTTATTTCACACAACTCTTATATCCTCGTAATTACAGTCTCTCTCCAAAAAATGGTGGTCAGATGCATTCTCATGTCAGATTATGCCTAAAAGCCAGCCTATACCTGTAATAAGGTAGAGGGGCAGGTAGCCTAGTGGTTAGAGCGTTGGACAAGTTGACAAAAGGTCTCTAGTTCGTAAGGTGAGAAATCTGTCGCACTTGAGCAAGGCATTTAACCCTAATTACACTTGAGCAAGGCACTTAACCCTAATTGCTCTTGAGCAAGGCACTTAACCTAATTGCTCTTGAGCAAGGCATTTAACCCTAATTGCTCTTGAGCAAGGCACTTAACCCTAATTGCTCTTGAGCAAGGCACTTAATCCTAATTGCTCTTGAGCAAGGCACTTAACCCCAATTGCTATTGAGCAAGGCACTTAACCCTAATTGCTCTTGAGCAAGGAACTTAACCCCAATTGCTATTGAGCAAGGCACTTAACCCCAATTGCTATTGAGCAAGGCATGTAACCCTAATTGCTCTTGAGCAAGGCACTTAACCCTAATTGCTATTGAGCAAGGCACTTAACCCTAATTGCTCTTGAGCAAGGCACTTAACCCCAATTGCTATTGAGCAAGGCACTTAACCCTAATTGCTCTTGAGCAAGGCATTTAACCCTAATTGCTCTTGAGCAAGGCACTTAACCCCAATTGCTATTGAGCAAGGCATTTAACCCTAATTGCTCTTGAGCAAGGCACTTAACCCTAATTGCTAATGAGCAAGGCACTTAACCCTAATTGCTCTTGAGCAAGGCACTTAACCCCAATTGCTATTGAGCAAGGCACTTAACCCTAATTGCTCTTGAGCAAGGCATTTAACCCCAATTGCTATTGAGCAAGGCACTTAACCCTAATTGCTCTTGAGCAAGGCATTTAACCCCAATTGCTATTGAGCAAGGCACTTAACCCTAATTGCTATTGAGCAAGGCACTTAACCCTAATTGCTCTTGAGCAAGGCACTTAACCCTAATTGCTCTTGAGCAAGGCACTTAACCCTAATTGCTCTTGAGCAAGGCACTTAACCCTAATTGCTCTTGAGCAAGGCACTTAACCCTAATTGCTCTTGAGCAAGGCATTTAACCCTAATTGCTCTTGAGCAAGGCATTTAACCCTAATTGCTCTCGGGTCGCCATTGATAATTGCAGACCCCACTCTCCGAGGGTCTCAGGGAGTTTTGGGACATGAGCATTAACACGGAATGTGTCAGGCAGGCTGTTTTTCTCAGCCATTCGAAATCATGAATCAGCATTATTTATGCCGGGGCGGCAGCGTGGCCTAGTGGTTAGAGCGTTGGACTAGTAACCGGAAGGTTGCGAGTTCAAAACCCCGAGTTGACAAGGTACAAATCTGTCATTCTGCCCCTGAACAGGCAGTTAACCCACTGTTCCCAGGCCGTCATTGAAAATAAGAATATGTTCTTAACTGACTTGCCTTGTTAAATAAAGGAAAAATTAAAAAAATAAAAAATATTTTTTGATGGATATATACAAAAAAATGTCAATAGAAAACAGGACAAATTAAACGGAAGTGCAGTTAGTTTGCAGTCTTTTTTACATTCAGTTTGAAGTGATTGTGGTAGCTGTGTTCTTGGCTAGCTCCTCTGAACAACATTCTTGACGAAAGAGCATTTTCTATGCCAAGTGAAATCGCGCCTCATTAGCTCATTGTTATGGATGTATCCAAATATATGTCACTATAAAACAGCTTCAACATATGCAGATGCAGCTACTTTGCTGTTATTCTGGCTGCACTGTTTGACGTGACTGTAAATTAGCCGTAGTTAGCTAGCTAGCTAGCAAGGGATAAGAACGTTGCCAGCCAGTATGGTTATAGAACATTTCGAACCAACGACTGAGTCGTGTCCATAGATACAGAACCAAAATACTGAACGACTGAGTCGTGTCCATAGATACAGAACCAAAATACTGAACGACTGAGTCGTGTCCATAGATACAGAACCAAAATACTGAACGACTGAGTCGTGTCCATAGATACAGAACCAAAATACTGAACGAAAATACTGAGTCGTGTCCATAGATACAGAACCAACATACTTAACGACTGACTTGTGTCCATAGATACAGAACCAACATACTGAATGACTCGGTCACAGTCTCTAGCAACCCGAAACCGATAGAACGAACAACCAGTCGGCTCAGGTAGCAACCTTAGATTTAGTCTTAGGCCTAACAATACCTGTGTCAACACATCTTCCAAACACTGGCTTCTCTGGTATTATCACTTCCGTAACCACAGGTCATGCATTATGTCAATGACATTTTTCTACACACGTTTCCTAAAAGATGTTACCTTCTATTCTACCTTTTATAGTTTGATGGGCCAAGCTGAAACATAATGTTGGACTGGTGCATGTCGGCCAGCCTACAAAACACATCACAATTGGTCTGTATTTTACCTTTGCAATGAAATCTACGCCATTTCACCAAAGCAATCTGCATTGATTTCTCAATTTACACCAGCTCACGTATATGTCCAGGTACTACTATAGACTGTGAGAGGTCGTACTACTATAGACTGTGAGAGGTCGTACTACTATAGACTGTGAGAGGTCGTACTACTATAGACTGTGAGAGGTCGTACTACTATAGACTGTGAGAGGTCGTACTACTATAGACTGTGAGAGGTCGTACTACTATAGACTGTGAGAGGTCGTACTACTATAGACTGTGAGAGGTCGTACTACTATAGACTGTGAGAGGTCGTACTACTATAGACTGTGAGAGGTCGTACTACTATAGACTGTGAGAGGTCGTACTACTATAGACTGTGAGAGGTCGTACTACTATAGACTGTGAGAGGTCGTACTACTATAGACTGTGAGAGGTTGTACTACTATAGACTGTGAGAGGTCGTACTACTATAGACTGTGAGAGGTCGTACTACTATAGACTGTGAGAGGTCGTACTACTATAGACTGTGAGAGGTCGTACTACTATAGACTGTGAGAGACTGACTGAGAGGTCGTACTACTATAGACTGTGAGAGGTCGTACTACTATAGACTGTGAGAGGTCGTACTACTATAGACTGTGAGAGGTTGTACTACTATAGACTGTGAGAGGTCGTACTACTATAGACTGTGAGAGGTCGTACTACTGGTAGGTCTACATGGAATATTTTGCGGTTAACATTATATGACATACAGTAGATGCTACTTGCTCTCATTTTGGGTCGGCAGACCTACGATTCCAAATCACAACATCATGGGAGTGGGACTGTACGTGGGAACTGATTCAAATGATTAATTACAGCTTTTTAGTACCATACTCAGTCAAATAGTTATAGTCCTAGGTTACAATTGGTTATGGTAATGATTTACCATTGGGAACTGGTTAAAATGGTACACGATGCTACGTGATCAAAATCTTGCCGCTATGACAGACTCCCTTCTGGGAAGGCCTTTTTGGAAGATTTTGGCAGAGATTTTCTTTCAATTCAGCCACAAGATCATAAAGTCACTGGGCTCTTCGGTACGGGTCATTCTATTGCCACTGTTTGTCATTCTATGTCTGCCACTGTTTGTCCACTAATTTGAAGAGTATATATATAGTGTATATTGAATCTATGTACTGTATGTCCTTATTTTATAAACCTCTCCTTTGGGTCTCTGGGGCCATTAGCCATTCAGGATACAGGAAACACACCCTGGTCTGGTGTGACAAAGCAGTTTTTACCACTAATTTGAAGGGGTTCATCAATATGCTACAGGTTTACTTTTGTATATATATAGTGTATATTGAATGAATATGCTACAGGTTCATCAATATGCTACAGGTTCATCAATATGCTACAGCCATTATCAATTTTATTTTACCAGGCAAGTCAGTTAAAACAAAATCTAATTTTCAATAACAGACTAGGAACAGTGGGTTAACTGCCTGTTCAGGGGCAGAACAACAGATTTGTACCTTGTCAGCTCGGGGATTTGAACTTGCAACCTTTCAGTTACTAGGCCAACGCTCTAACCACAAGGCTACCCTGCTGCCCCAATATGCTACAGGCTTATCATTCTTCTGCTTATACTTCTATGTCAGATAATTGCATCATTTCAGATGGTTTGTCATCATGTATCTCCTGTATTCTCCTGTAGCTCCTGTATTCTCCTATAGCTCCTGTATTCTCCTATATCTCCTGTAGCTCCTGTATTCTCCTATATTCTCCTATATCTCCTGTATTCTCCTGTATTCTCCTATAGCTCCTGTATTCTCCTATATCTCCTATATCTCCTTTATCTCCTGTATTCTCCTGTATTCTCCTATATCTCCTGTATTCTCCTATATCTCCTGTATTCTCCTATAGCTCCTGTATTCTCCTATAGCTCCTGTATTCTCCTATATCTCCTATAGCTATAGCTCCTGTATTCTCCTATATCTCCTATAGCTCCTGTATTCTCCTGTATTCTCCTATATCTCCTGTAGCTCCTGTATTCTCCTATAGCTCCTGTATTCTCCTATATCTCCTATAGCTCCTGTATTCTCCTATATCTCCTATAGCTCCTGTATTCTCCTATATCTCCTATATCTCCTTTATCTCCTGTATTCTCCTGTATTCTCCTAGATCTCCTGTATTCTCCTATATCTCCTGTATTCTCCTATAGCTCCTGTATTCTCCTATAGCTCCTGTATTCTCCTATATCTCCTATAGCTCCTGTATTCTCCTATAGCTCCTGTATTCTCCTATATCTCCTATAGCTCCTGTATTCTCCTATATCTCCTATATCTCCTTTATCTCCTGTATTCTCCTCTCCTATATCTCCTGTATTCTCCTATAGCTCCTCTATTCTCCTATATCTCCTGTATTCTCCTCCTATAGCTCCTCTATTCTCCTATCTCCTGTATTCTCCTGTATCTCCTATAGCTCCTGTATTATCCTATATCTCCTATAGCTCCTGTATTCTCCTATATCTCCTATTCTCCTATCCTGTATTCTCTCCTGTATTCTCCTCTAGCTCCTCTATTCTCCTATATCTCCTTTATTCTCCTCTAGCTCCTCTATTCTCCTATATCTCCTGTATTCTCCTCTAGCTCCTCTATTCTCCTATATCTCATATATTCTCCTCTAGCTCCTCTATTCTCCTATATCTCCTGTATTCTCCTCTAGCTCCTCTATTCTCCTATATCTCATATATTCTCCTATATCTCCTGTATTCTCCTGTATTCTCCTATAGCTCCTGTATTCTCCTATATCTCCTATAGCTCCTGTATTCTCCTATATCTCATATAGCTCCTGTGGTCTCCTATAGCTCCTGTATTCTCCCATATCTCCTATATCTCCTTTATCTCCTGTATTCTCCTGTATTCTCCTATAGCTCCTGTATTCTCCTATATCTCCTATAGCTCCTGTATTCTCCTATATCTCCTATAGCTCCTGTATTCTCCTATAGCTCCTGTATTCTCCTATAGCTCCTGTATTCTCCTATAGCTCCTCTATTCCCCTATATCTCATATATTCTCCTATGTCTCCTGTATTCTCCTGTATTCTCCTATAGCTCCTGTATTCTCCTATAGCTCCTGTATTCTCCTATAGCTCCTGTATTAGCTCCTGTATTCTCCTATATCTCCTGTATTCTCCTATATCTCCTATAGCTCCTGTATTATCCTATATCTCCTATAGCTCCTGTATTCTCCTATATCTCCTATATCTCCTTTATCTCCTGTATTCTCCTTTATCTCCTGTATTCTCCTATATCTCCTGTATTCTCCTCTAGCTCCTCTATTCTCCTATATCTCCTGTATTCTCCTCTAGCTCCTCTATTCTCCTATATCTCCTGTATTCTCCTCTAGCTCCTCTATTCTCCTATATCTCATATATTCTCCTCTAGCTCCTCTATTCTCCTATATCTCCTGTATTCTCCTCTAGCTCCTCTATTCTCCTATATCTCATATATTCTCCTATATCTCCTGTATTCTCCTGTATTCTCCTATAGCTCCTGTATTCTCCTATATCTCCTATAGCTCCTGTATTCTCCTATATCTCATATAGCTCCTGTGGTCTCCTATAGCTCCTGTATTCTCCTATATCTCCTCTATTCTCCTATATCTCCTGTATTCTCCTCTAGCTCCTCTATTCTCCTATATCTCATATATTCTCCTCTAGCTCCTGTATTCTCCTATATCTCCTGTATTCTCCTGTATTCTCCTATAGCTCCTGTATTCTCCTATATCTCCTATAGCTCCTGTATTCTCCTATATCTCCTATAGCTCCTGTATTCTCCTATAGCTCCTGTATTCTCCTATATCTCCTGTATTCTCCTATAGCTCCTCTATTCCCCTATATCTCATATATTCTCCTATATCTCCTGTATTCTCCTGTATTCTCCTATAGCTCCTGTATTCTCCTATATCTCCTATAGCTCCTGTATTCTCCTATATCTCCTATAGCTCCTGTATTCTCCTATATCTCATATAGCTCCTGTATTCTCCTATAGCTCCTGTATTCTCCTATATCTCCTATAGCTCCTGTGGTCTCCTATAGCTCCTGTATTCTCCTATATATCCTATAGCTCCTGTATTCTCCTATAGCTCCTGTATTCTCCTATATCTCCTATAGCTCCTGTGGTCTCCTATATCTCCTGTATTCTCCTATAGCTCCTGTATTCTCCTATAGCTCCTGTGGTCTCCAATAGCTCCTGTATTCTCCTATATCTCCTATAGCTCCTGTATTCTCCTATAGCTCCTGTATTATAATATATCTCCTATAGCTCCTGTATTCTCCTATATCTCCTATAGCTCCTGTGGTCTCCTATATCTCCTATAGGTCCTGTGGTCTCCTATAGCTCCTGTATTCTCCTATATCTCCTATAGCTCCTGTATTCTCCTATATCTCCTATAGCTCCTGTGGTCTCCTATAGCTCCTGTATTTAATTGAACAATCCCTACTCTTGCCCAATCACAGACAAAGGGACAATGACTTCAGCTTGTCTCTAGAAAACATGTAGTGTGCCTGAACAGTCCGAAAAAAACTAATCACAGTCCAAAACGAACAAAATCGGCCATAAAACGTGCACAACCTCTTCCAAACTGCTTTGGCTGAGAAGCATATGGTCACCTTTATTGGGCCAGTGTGACTGACTGACTGGCTAACTGGCTGACTGACTGACTGACTGACTGACTGACTGACTGGCTGACTGACTGACTGGCTGGCTGGCTGGCTGGCTGACTGACTGGCTGACTGGCTGGCTGACTGACTGGCTGACTGGCTGACTGACTGGCTGACTGGCTGACTGACTGGCTGGCTGGCTGACTGACTGGATGGCTGACTGGCTGACTGGCTGACTGGCTGGCTGACTGACTGACTAGTCTGTCTCTGTGTCATTGGACCAGTGTGACTGACTGACTGATTGACTGACTGACTGGTCTGTCTCTGTGTCATTGGTCCAGGGTGACAGACTGATTGACTGACTGACTGGTCTGTCTCTGTGTCATTGGACCAGGGTGACAGACTGACTGATTGACTGACTGGTCTGTCTCTGTGTCATTGGTCCAGGGTGACTGACTGGTCTGTCTCTGTGTCATTGGTCCAGGGTGACAGACTGACTGATTGACTGACTGGTCTGTCTCTGTGTCATTGGTCCAGGGTGACAGACTGACTGATTGACTGACTGATCTGCCTCTGTGTCATTGGTCCAGGGTGACAGACTGATTGACTGACTGACTAGTCTGTCTCTGTGTCATTGGTCCAGGGTGACAGACTGACTGATTGACTGACTGGTCTGTCTCTGTGTCATTGGTCCAGGGTGACTGACTGGTCTGTCTCTGTGTCATTGGACCAGGGTGACAGACTGATCTGTCTCTGTGTCATTGGTCCAGGGTGACAGACTGACTGATTGACTGACTGGTCTGTCTCTGTGTCATTGGTCCAGGATGACTGACTGGTCTGTCTCTGTGTCATTGGACCAGGGTGACAGACTGACTGATTGACTCTGGTCTGTCATTGGTCCAGGGTGACAGACTGACTGATTGACTGACTGGTCTGTCTCTGTGTCATTGGTCCAGGGTGACAGACTGACTGATTGACTGACTGGTCTGTCTCTGTGTCATTGGTCCAGGGTGACTGACTGGTCTGTCTCTGTGTCATTGGTCCAGGGTGACTGACTGACTGATTGACTGACTGGTCTGTCTCTGTGTCATTGGTCCAGGGTGACAGACTGACTGATTGACTGACTGGTCTGTCTCTGTGTCATTGGTCCAGGGTGACAGACTGACTGATTGACTGACTGGTCTGTCTCTGTGTCATTGGACCAGGGTGACAGACTGATCTGTCTCTGTGTCATTGGTCCAGGGTGACAGACTGACTGATTGACTGACTGGTCTGTCTCTGTGTCATTGGTCCAGGGTGACAGACTGACTGATTGACTGACTGGTCTGTCTCTGTGACAGACCAGGGTGACAGACTGGTCTGTCTCTGTGTCATTGGTCCAGGGTGACAGACTGACTGATTGACTGACTGGTCTGTCTCTGTGTCATTGGTCCAGGGTGACAGACTGACTGATTGACTGACTGATCTGCTCTGTGTCCATTGGACAGGATTGACTGACTGACTGATCTGTCTCTGTGTCATTGGTCCAGGGTGACAGACTGACTGATTGACTGACTGGTCTGTCTCTGTGTCATTGGTCCAGGGTGACTGACTGGTCTGTCTCTGTGTCATTGGACCAGGGTGACAGACTGATCTGTCTCTGTGTCATTGGTCCAGGGTGACAGACTGACTGATTGACTGACTGGTCTGTCTCTGTGTCATTGGTCCAGGGTGACTGACTGGTCTGTCTCTGTGTCATTGGTCCAGGGTGACTGACTGGTCTGTCTCTGTGTCATTGGTCCAGGGTGACAGACTGATTGACTGACTCTGTCTGTCTCTGTGTCATTGGTCCAGGGTGACAGACTTGACTGATTGTCTCTGTGTCATTGGTCCAGGGTGACTGGTCTGTCTCTGTGTCATTGGTCCAGGGTGACTGACTGATTGACTGACTGGTCTGTCTCTGTGTCATTGGTCCAGGGTGACAGACTGACTGGTCTGGTCTGTCTCTGTGTCATTGGTCCAGGGTGACAGACTGACTGGTCTGCTGCTCTGTGTCATTGGTCCAGGGTGACAGACTGATTGACTGGTCTGTCTCTGTGTCATTGGTCCAGGGTGACAGACTGGTCTGTCTCTGTGTCATTGGTCCAGGGTGACTGACTGGTCTGTCTCTGTGTCATTGGTCCAGGGTGACTGACTGGTCTGTCTCTGTGTCATTGGTCCAGGGTGACAGACTGACTGATTGACTGTCTCTGTGTCATTGGTCCAGGGTGACAGACTGGTCTGTCTGTCTCTGTGTCATTGGTCCAGGGTGACAGACTGACTCTGTGGTCTGTCTGTGTCATTGGTCCAGGGTGACTGACTGGTCTGTCTCTGTGTCATTGGTCCAGGGTGACAGACTGATCTGTCTCTGTGTCATTGGTCCAGGGTGACAGACTGACTGATTGACTGACTGGTCTGTCTCTGTGTCATTGGTCCAGGGTGACTGACTGATCTGTCTCTGTGTCATTGGTCCAGGGTGACTGACTGGTCTGTCTCTGTGTCATTGGTCCAGGGTGACTGACTGATCTGTCTCTGTGTCATTGGTCCAGGGTGACTGACTGATCTGTCTGTCTCTGTGTCATTGGTCCAGGGTGACTGACTGGTCTGCCTCTGTGTCATTGGTCCAGGGTGACTGACTGGTCTGTCTCTGTGTCATTGGTCCAGGGTGACTGACTGGTCTGTCTCTGTGTCATTGGTCCAGGGTGACTGACTGGTCTGTCTCTGTGTCATTGGTCCAGGGTGACTGACTGGTCTGCCTCTGTGTCATTGGTCCAGGGTGACTGACTGGTCTGTCTCTGTGTCATTGGTCCAGGGTGACTGACTGGTCTGCCTCTGTGTCATTGGTCCAGGGTGACTGACTGGTCTGTCTCTGTGTCATTGGTCCAGGGTGACTGACTGGTCTGTCTCTGTGTCATTGGTCCAGGGTGACTGACTGGTCTGTCTCTGTGTCATTGGTCCAGGGTGACTGACTGGTCTGTCTCTGTGTCATTGGTCCAGGGTGACAGACTGACTGATTGACTGACTGGTCTGCCTCTGTGTCATTGGTCCAGGGTGACTGACTGGTCTGTCTCTGTGTCATTGGTCCAGGGTGACTGACTGGTCTGTCTCTGTGTCATTGGTCCAGGGTGACTGACTGGTCTGCCTCTGTGTCATTGGTCCAGGGTGACTGACTGGTCTGTCTCTGTGTCATTGGTCCAGGGTGACTGACTGACTGATTGACTGACTGGTCTGCCTCTGTGTCATTGGTCCAGGGACAGACTGACTGGTCTGTCTGGTCTGTCTGTCATTGGTCCAGGGACTGACTGACTGGTCTGTCTCTGTGTCATTGGTCCAGGGTGACAGACTGATCTGTCTCTGTGTCATTGGTCCAGGGTGACAGACTGACTGATTGACTGACTGGTCTGTCTCTGTGTCATTGGTCCAGGGTGACAGACTGGTCTGTCTCTGTGTCATTGGTCCAGGGTGACTGACTGGTCTGTCTCTGTGTCATTGGTCCAGGGTGACTGACTGGTCTGCCTCTGTGTCATTGGTCCAGGGTGACTGACTGGTCTGTCTCTGTGTCATTGGTCCAGGGTGACAGACTGATTGACTGACTGACTGGTCTGCCTCTGTGTCATTGGTCCAGGGTAATCCTAGGGAGCGGCCTGTCATTCAGCTGTGGCTGCACTTCTATTGTTGTCGCTAGACGAGGTTCCCATCTCCTCTCGGCTGGAGCTGACCATGCATGCTCCTTTCATGAGACAGCCACACAGTCAGGCCCCTCTATTGTAGCCCACTGGTGGGGGTCTGGACCAGGGGGTGTGAGGCCTTGTTTGTACACATATTGATTAAATTGAATGACAGGTTCAAGTCTGTTGTGACTGACGATTAACATAAACACAAATCAAGTACCTGGTCAACTCACCGAAGATTTGTTTTGTGAGATTACACAGGTCCAGTTGTCACAATGTCTCTTCTGTCTCTCTCCTCTCTCTCTCTCTCTCTCTCTCTCTCTCTCTCTCTCTCTCTCTCTCTCTCTCTCTCTCTCTCTCTCTCTCTGTCTCTGTCTCTGTCTCTCTGTTGCTGTCTCTCTCTCTCTATCTTTCCTGTCTCTCTGTTGCTGTCTCTCTCGGTTACTGTCTCTTTCTCTTTCTCTCTGCTGTCTTACAGTTCAGTGTTATCTCCCTTAAATGAGATTATAGATTTCAGAGTGCTTGATGACTCTCGGAGGAGCAGGTTTCCATAGTGATATGGATGGACAGAGCAGTGGGAGGGAGTCTACAGTTTTAGTGGTCTCAGATCTTAGCTAACATCTTATCCTAAAGCTGAACTGATGTCAAGCTTTGTGCTTCCAGTAGAGAGGCTTCCTGTATCAATATCCCCACTTCGGGTTTTATCTTAATGGATTCACAGCAGAAGGGCTCTGTAATCTGTGATGTTTCTAAAGTAGTGCACTATGTAGGGAATATGGTTCCTTTTGGGACGCAGACTGGCAGGTTAGTGGTGAACACATCATAGAGACGCGACAATGATACTTAATACTTACTTTGTTGTCGATGGATTGGTCACCGTCCTCCGTTCGCCTGCCCTTTCGTTCACACGCTAGTCGCTCGCTGGTCACACGCTAGTCACACGCTAGTCACACGCCAGTCACACGCTAGTGACACGCTAGTCACACGCCAGTCACACGCCAGTCTCACGCTAGTCACACGCTAGTCACACGCTGGTCACACGCTAGTCACACGCCAGCTAGTCACACGCCAGTCACACGCTAGTGCCACGCTAGTCACACGCTAGTCACACGCTAGTCACACGCTAGTCACGCGCTAGTCACACGAGATATCTCAGACAGCACTCGTCGTATTTTGACAAAACTTGGGTGAATGACGTATCTTGTCATAGAGATCTGTCATTTACAAAATGACACTGATTGGCCCAAGGCTGGAGCTATAGTAATTTGTGAGTCAGACCAGAGAGGAAGAGACGCAACGAGAGAGACAAATGGGACCATAAATGGTTTTGTGTGGAGAGTGTCAAACTTGGTTAACAAACATTTGTATGGCTTATTTGCTAGAATATATAGATTTCGTAGTTGTTAGGTTGAATGAACTGAGTGTACTGGTAAATTGGAGTTACATCCTGGCAACTGTATCAGAGTTGTGCCTGTTGTTCACACGCATATCTGCCATCTCATTGGCTAGAATGGTGCCACCTGATCTTGCCTCCTCCCGACTGCCTTCTATTCTGAGAAATGTCTTTAGATAACATTCCACTCATTGCCAAAGACACTGGCATTTTGACAATCTCAATGTTCAAAAGAGACAAATTGTCAGGCGTCTTTCTGTTGGCACTAACTCCGCCATGGTTAGTTGGAAAAAGTCCATGAGGAAAAATAACGGGTTTTTTTTTGGGGGGGGGGGGGGGTTTGTTCTATGAATTAACCTACGTCACCTAATGTATTTTTTGGGTGAATCTTTAAAACACATAAATCACAGTAAGGTCATGTTAACTGATTGATATTATCTCATAGAACAACAACATATAAGATCTAAGTCTGTGTTTAACCTCTGACCTTATTTTCGTCTTTCGTTCCAAAACCGCATTCTAATCCCTGGTAGGGATGACTGAACGAATCAGACGCATCCACATGGGGGACGACATGTTTAGTGTTGCCTTGTTGTATGTCATTCAGTGGGGATCCTTATTCATTTGGAAAACCAATTGTAGGGTTTATACACATGCCCCCCCCCCACATTCTGAAATTCCAACGGTCCCCCCCACATTCTGAAATTCCAACGGTCCCACCCCCACATTCTGAAATTCCAACGGTCCCCCCCCACATTCTGAAATTCCAACGGTCCCCCCACATTCTGAAATTCCAACGGTCCCCCCACATTCTGAAATTCCAACGGTCCCCCCACACATTCTGAAATTCCAACAGTCCCCCCCACATTCTGAAATTCCAACGGTCCCACCCCCACATTCTGAAATTCCAACGGTCCCCCCCATTCTGAAATTCCAACGGTCCCACCCCCACATTCTGAAATTCCAACGGTCCCCCCCACATTCTGAAATTCCAACGGTCCCCCCCCACATTCTGAAATTCCCGGTCCCCCCACATTCTGAAATTCCAACGGTCCCCCCCCCACATTCTGAAATTCCAACGGTCCCCCCTCCCCACTTCTAAAACAAAATTTACTCCCCTGCCTTAAATAGTAACAACGAAGACATTTGTACTAGCGATACCCAGGGTCATATTTAGAGAGTTGGGCCAACTTTTAAAATGGATGCCATGTTAGTAACTTTTATCTAGCATTCCATTTATCCATTAATGTATTTGCAGTCTTGTACATAGCATTGTTTAAATTCAGAAAATTATGTGAGCAGCAATTGGTCAATATTGCCCGTGAGGAGCTAATATGGCTGCCATGGAAAGTAGTGCCATGGTTATTATTGGTCCTTCTGTAGCTCAGTTGGTAGAGCATGGCGCTTGTAACGCCAGGGTAGTGGGTTCGATCCCCGGGACCACCCATACGTAGAATGTATGCACACATGACTGTAAGTCGCTTTGGATAAAAGCGTCTGCTAAATGGCATATATTATTATTATTATTTTTTTTAATTAAAACGTTTTATTTAACTAGGCAAGTCAGTTAAGAACAAATTCTTATTTTACAATGACAGCCTACCCCTGGGCCAAAACCTCCCCTAATACGGACGACGCTGGGCCAATTGTACGCCGCCCTCTTGGGCCTCCCGATCACGGCCAGTTGTGATACAGCCCGGAATCGAACCAGGGTCTGTAGTGACGCCTCTAGCACTGAGATGCAGTGTCTTAGACCGCTGAGCCTCTCAGGAGCCCCATGTAAATGCATCATTGCAGAAACATCAATGTCCTTAATTCTCTAGATAAATAACTTCGGCAATACCTAAAGCTACCAGTAATTTCAATTGTGAAGCATCTATGTCGTGCTTATGAAGTCTATATGAAGGCTTTATAAAGCCTTGATGCACTTCAAAATTAAGCAGGACTCTTCTTCTTCTATTTCAGGTGTTGCTATACCCGTCTCCCGGACTCTGTGTTTGGGCTCGTTTCGAGAGGCTTTCCGAGCAGGCAGGTCCCAGGCAGGAGGCACCATGTCCGGGGCCTCTGTGAAGGTGGCGGTGCGGGTCCGCCCCTTCAACTCCAGAGAGATGGGGAAGGACAGCAAATGCATCATCCAGATGTCAGGAAACACAACCAGTGAGTATCACACACACACACACACACACACACACACACACACACACACACACACACACACACACACACACACACACACACACACACACACACACACACACACACACACACACACACACACACACACACACACACACACACACACACACAGAAACAGACACACAGACACACACGCACGTCACACACAGACACACACACACAGACACGTGTCACACACACACAAACACACACACACAGACACACACACGTCACACACACACACACGCACGCACGCACGCACGCACGCACGCATGCACGCACGCACGCACGCACGCACACACACACACACACACACACACACACACACACACACACACACACACACACACACACACACACACACACACATCACACACACACACTGTGTAAAATAACACTGTCATTACTACAGTAATGCCGCTCTGTACCATCACTCACTCATATATCTTTATGTACATATTCTTTATCCCCTTACACTTGTGTCTATAACGTAGTAGTTTTGGAATTGTTAGCTAGATTACTTGTTGGTTATCACTGCATTGTCGGAACTAGAAGCACAAGCATTTCGCTACACTCGCATTAACATCTGCTAACCATGTGTATGTGACAAATAAAACATTTTGATTTGATTTGAACAATGTTGTTAAATATTCTTTCACACTTACATATACGATGTTAAAACTGAATCACAAAGGAAGGCAGCCATTTTGTTTTTAATGCTATGACTCCACAGTGTTCAGCCAGCCAGATTACACACACACACACACACACACACACACACACACACACACACACACACACACACACACACACACACACACACACACACACACACACACACACACACACACACACACACACACACACACACACACACACACACACACACACACGTTATTATGCCTCCACGGTGCCCTCAGACAGCCTTTCACTGAACAGTCAATTACGGGAAACAAAGGAACAAATCTGACCTGCCATTCATTTGCGGTTTCCTTTCCTCGTTCGTGTAAATGTGGAGGAATTAGGTCATGTGATTTTCACTTTCTGAGGGTGGTTGTTGAACTGTACGTACGGGTTTCTCTCTTTTAATAGATTGGTTTTCATATGGTTAGAATTGTACAATAAAAATGATTATATTTTGGGAATGGAAGCAGTACAATGTTATTGCCTATGCTAGTGTAGCTTGCATGTGTGTTGCATGTGTGTTGCATGTGAGTTGCATGTGTGTTGCTATACCATTGTACAGTTAGAAAAAATGGATCAATGTTCATGGTATGGCTAGGCTAGAAAGAACCTGGGAGACACCACAAATTACTTTGGGGGGGGGGGGGTTTGAGGGATTTATTACGGCTGGAGTCTGGAAGCATTTTGATTGGTCGGTCACCTCTCTCTTGTCCATTGTCCGGGCCTGGTTTCTTGAGATCCCAGGTTATTAAGAGAAGTCTTAGCCATGGCGTTAGGGAGACTGCAGAGAGACTTGATATCCAGCCAGTTCAGTAAGGTGCAGCCATTGGTCAATAATAGATTAGCTTCCCTAAAATATTTAGCATATGGCCTAATTTAGCTTATCCACCCCCCCCCCCCCGCCACCTCCCCGTTCCCTATCCTTCTTCATGTCATGACTGGCTCGAGTCAAAAAACCAAGTCCCTGTTCCCTAGCCTTCTTCATGTCATGGCTGGCTCGAGTCAAAATACCAAGTCCCCGTTCCCTAGCCTTCTTCATGTCATGGCTGGCTCGAGTCAAAATACCAGGTCAGGGGGTGTAGAGAAAAGAGAGAGTGTAGAGAAAAGGAGTATTGGAAAGGCCAGGGGGTGTAGAGGAAAGGAGTATTGGAAAGGTCAGGGGGTGTAGAGGAAAGGAGTATTGGAAAGGTCAGGGGGGTGTCGAGGAAAGGAGTATTGGAAAGGTCATGGGGGTGTAGAGGAAAGGAGTATTGGAAAGGTCATGGGGTGTAGAGGAAAGGAGTATTGGAAAGGTCATGGGGTGTAGAGGAAAGGAGTATTGGAAAGGTCATGGGGTGTAGAGGAAAGGAGTATTGGAATGGCCAGGGGGTGTAGAGGAAAGGAGTATTGGAAAGGTCAGGGGTGTAGAGGAAAGGAGTATTGGAATGGCCAGGGGGTGTAGAGGAAAGGAGTATTGGAAAGGTCAGGGGTGTAGAGGAAAGGAGTATTGGAAAGGCCAGGGGGTGTAGAGGAAAGGAGTATTGGAAAGGTCAGGGGGTGTAGAGGAAAGGAGTATTGGAATGGCCAGGGGTGTAGAGGAAAGGAGTATTGGAAAGGTCAGGGGGTGTAGAGAAAAGGAGTATTGGAATGGCCAGGGGGTGTAGAGGAAAGGAGTATTGGAAAGGTCAGGGGGTGTAGAGGAAAGGAGTATTGGAAAGGTCGGGGGGTATAGAGGAAAGGAGTATTGGAATGGCCAGGGGGTGTAGAGGAAAGGAGTATTGGAAAGGTCGGGGGGTGTAGTAGGTAAAGCCTTGGGGTTGTATTTCAACAAACACAATTGTACATCTAAGGGCTGGTGATAGCACTATGAGTTCGGGGGTGTGTCAGAAATATCTCTGCTATTTTCACAACCGGAATTATGGGCGCAGTAGCTGTGAAAAAGTAGCTGTGAAAAGGCGGAGTTTTGATGAATAAACAAGTTGAAGGTGTGTCAAGGTTTGACCCCCTCACTGGCCAATCAGAACGTGATCCATGGTTAAATATGTGGATTGCTTTAAGTTGTGGTTTATCGTCTTTTATGTATTACATTGTCATCGACTCCAAATCAAATGTTAGTCCGTTATAGCCCATTTTTGGGGGGTATTATCCGACAGAAACAAAATAACAAAATGTAATCCTATCTCATATTTGATCATGTAAATATGTTGAATATGTTTTGGTACAGAAATAGCATGGCTTCATTATGGGAACGTATTGTTAACATAGGAGAGGAGGCTTGAGGACAACACAGTCAGTATAGGCAGGTTGGCGTTTTCCCCCTCATGACTGTTGTTCTGGAGGCAGCTCTGTAGAGAGTGGTCACTAGCTGGCACAGCCACAAAGTCATAAAATCTGATTTTTAATCCTAATTCTAATCCAAACCTTAATCACACTGCTAATCCTAATGCCTAACCCTAACCTTAAATGAAGACCGAAAAGTTCATTTTGGTTTTCACAAATTTTATAGCCAATATAAAATATTGCTAATTTTGACTTTGCAGCTGGCCTATCTAAGGGTAAATCGCTCAGTTCTGCCTTCAGGACAAGATTCATGACAATAAACGTCAACCTGCTGAGTATTACGGGAGAGGAGATTTAGCCCGTATAGAGTTTATAGGTATATTAGCTAATGTTTTATATCTGTTCAGTATAGAGTATCTAAGGATGGAGTACCTATAGGCCCTTCTTACAGTAGATATGACCAGCCCTATAGGCTCTTCTTACAGTAGATATGACCAGCCCTATAGGCCCTTCTTACAGTAACTATGACCAGCCCTATAGGCTCTTCTTACAGTAGCTATGACCAGCCCTATAGGCTCTTCTTACAGTAGCTATGACCAGCCCTATAGGCTCTTCTTACAGTAGCTATGACCAGCCCTATAGGCTCTTCTTACAGTAGATATGACCAGCCCTATAGGCTCTTTTTACAGTAACTATGACCAGTCCTATAAGCTCTTCTTACAGTAGCTATGACCAGCCCTATAGGCCCTTCTTACAGTAGCTTACAAAGCTATGCATTGTCGGAACTAGAAGCACAAGCATTTCGCTACACTCGCATTAACATCTGCTAACCATGTGTATGTGACAAATACAATTTGATTTGATTTGATTTGATTTACAGTAGCTATGACCAGCCCTATAGGCCCTTCTTACAGTAGCTATGACCAGCCCTATAGGCTCTTCTTACAGTAGCTATGACCAGCCCTATAGGCCCTTCTTACAGTAGCTATGACCAGCCCTATAGGCCCTTCTTACAGTAGATATGACCAGCCCTATAGGCTCTTCTTACAGTAGCTATGACCAGTCCTATAAGCTCTTCTTACAGTAGCTATGACCAGCCCTATAGGCCCTTCTTACAGTAGCTTACAAAGCTATGCATTGTCGGAACTAGAAGCACAAGCATTTCGCTACACTCGCATTAACATCTGCTAACCATGTGTATGTGACAAATAAAATTTGATTTGATTTGATTTGATTTGATTTACAGTAGCTATGACCAGCCCTATAGGCCCTTCTTACAGTAGATATGACCAGCCCTATAGGCTCTTCTTACAGTAACTATGACCAGCCCTATAGGCCCTTCTTACAGTAGCTATGACCAGCCCTATAGGCTCTTCTTACAGTAGATATGACCAGCCCTATAGGCCCTTCTTACAGTAGCTATGACCAGCCCTATAGGCTCTTCTTACAGTAGCTATGACCAGCCCTATAGGCCCTTCTTACAGTAGCTATGACCAGCCCTATAGGCCCTTCTTACAGTAGCTATGACCAGCCCTATAGGCTCTTCTTACAGTAGATATGACCAGCCCTATAGGCCCTTCTTACAGTAGATATGACCAGCCCTATAGGCTCTTCTTACAGTAGCTATGACCAGCCCTATAGGCTCTTCTTACAGTAGCTATGACCAGCCCTATAGGCTCTTCTTACAGTAGATATGACCAGCCCTATAGGCTCTTTTTACAGTAACTATGACCAGCCCTATAAGCTCTTCTTACAGTAGCTATGACCAGCCCTATAGGCTCTTCTTACAGTAGCTATGACCAGCCCTATAAGCCCTTCTTACAGTAGATATGACCAGCCCTATAGGTCCTTCTTACAGTAGCTATGACCAGCCCTATAGGCCCTTCTTACAGTAGCTATGACCAGCCCTATAGGCTCTTCTTACAGTAGATATGACCAGCCCTATAGGCCCTTCTTACAGTAGATATGACCAGCCCTATAGGCTCTTCTTACAGTAGCTATGACCAGCCCTATAGGCCCTTCTTACAGTAGATATGACCAGCCCTATAGGCTCTTCTTACAGTAGCTATGACCAGCCCTATAGGCTCTTCTTACAGTAGCTATGACCAGCCCTATAGGCTCTTCTTACAGTAGATATGACCAGCCCTATAGGCCCTTCTTACAGTAGCTATGACCAGCCCTATAAGCCCTTCTTACAGTAGATATGACCAGCCCTATAGGTCCTTCTTACAGTAGCTATGACCAGCCCTATAGGCCCTTCTTACAGTAGCTATGACCAGCCCTATAGGCTCTTCTTACAGTAGCTATGACCAGCCCTATAGGCCCTTCTTACAGTAGCTATGACCAGCCCTATAGGCCCTTCTTACAGTAGCTATGACCAGCCCTATAGGCCCTTCTTACAGTAGCTATGACCAGCCCTATAGGCCCTTCTTACAGTAGCTATGACCAGCCCTATAGGCCATTCTTACAGTAACTATGACCAGCCCTATAGGCCCTTCTTAAAGTAGCTATGACCAGCCCTATAGGCTCTTCTTACAGTAGCTATGACCAGCCCTATAGGCCCTTCTTACAGTAGCTATGACCAGCGCTATAGGCTCTTCTTACAGTAGCTATGACCAGCCCTATAGGCCCTTCTTACAGTAGATATGACCAGCTCTATAGGCCCTTCTTACAGTAGCTATGACCAGCCCTATAGGCCCTTCTTACAGTAGCTATGACCAGCCCTATAGGCCCTTCTTACAGTAGCTATGACCAGCCCTATAGGCCATTCTTACTGTAACTATGACCAGCCCTATAGGCCCTTCTTAAAGTAGCTATGACCAGCCCTATAGGCTCTTCTTACAGTAGCTATGACCAGCCCTATAGGCCCTTCTTACAGTAGCTATGACCAGTCCTATAGGCCCTTCTTACAGTAGCTATGACCAGCGCTATAGGCTCTTCTTACAGTAGCTATGACCAGCCCTATAGGCCCTTCTTACAGTAGATATGACCAGCTCTATAGGCCCTTACAGTAGCTATGACCAGCCCTATAGGCCCTTCTTACAGTGGCTATGACCAGCCCTATAGGCCCTTCTTACAGTAGCTATGACCAGCCCTATAGGCCCTTCTTACAGTAGCTATGACCAGCCCTATAGGCCATTCTTACAGTAGCTATGACCAGCCCTATAGGCCCTTCTTACAGTAGCTATGACCAGCCCTATAGACCCTGTCATATGGCACTGGCCTATGTCTCTGCCACTTAACCAATAGAGAGAGAGGGAGGGACGGCCATCTCTGCCACTTAACCAATAGAGAGAGGGAAGGACGGCCATCTCTGCATCTTAACCAATAGAGAGAGGGAAGGACGGCCATCTCTGCCACTTAACCAATAGAGAGAGGGAAGGACGGCCATCTCTGCATCTTAACCAATAGAGAGAGAGGGAGGGACAGCCATCTCCTCATCTTAACCAATAGAGAGAGAGGGAGGGACGGTCATCTCTGCATCTTAACCAATAGAGAGAGAGGGAGGGACTGCCATCTCTGCATCTTAACCAATAGAGAGGGAGGGACGGCCATCTCCTCATCTTAACCAATAGAGAGAGAGGGAGGGACAGCCATCTCTGCATCTTAACCAATAGAGAGAGAGGGAGGGACGGCCATCTCCTCATCTTAACCAATAGAGAGAGAGGGAGGGACGGCCATCTCTGCATCTTAACCAATAGAGAGAGAGGGAGGGACGGTCATCTCATCTTAACCAATAGAGAGAGAGGGAGGGACGGTCATCTCTGCCACTTAACCAATAGAGAGAGAGGGAGGGACAGCCATCTCCTCATCTTAACCAATAGAGAGAGAGGGAGGGACTGCCATCTCTGCATCTTAACCAATAGAGAGAGAGGGAGGGACTGCCATCTCTGCATCTTAACCAATAGAGAGAGAGGGAGGGACGGCCATCTCTGCATCTTAACCAATAGAGAGAGAGGGAGGGACGGCCATCTCTGCATCTTAACCGATAGAGAGAGAGGGAGGGACGGCCATCTCTGCATCTTAACCAATAGAGAGAGAGGGAGGGACGGCCATATCTGCATCTTAACCAATAGAGAGAGAGGGAGGGACGGCCATCTCTGCATCTTAACCAATAGAGAGAGAGGGAGGGACGGCCATCTCTGCATCTTAACCAATAGAGAGAGAGGGAGGGACGGCCATCTCTGCATCTTAACCAATAGAGAGAGAGGGAGGGACGGCCATCTCTGCATCTTAACCAATAGAGAGAGAGGGAGGGACGGCCATCTCTGCATCTTAACCAATAGAGAGAGAGGGAGGGACGGCCATCTCTGCATCTTAACCAATAGAGAGAGGGAGGGACGGCCATCTCCTCATCTTAACCAATAGAGAGAGAGGGAGGGACGGCCATCTCCTCATCTTAACCAATAGAGAGAGAGGGAGGGTCGGCCATCTCTGCATCTTAACCAATAGAGAGAGAGGGAGGGACGGCCATCTCTGCATCTTAACCAATAGAGAGAGAGGGAGGGACTGCCATCTCCTCATCTTAACCAATAGAGAGAGAGGGAGGGACGGTCATCTTTGCATTTTAACCAATAGAGAGAGAGGGAGGGACAGCCATCTCTGCCACTTAACCAATAGAGAGAGAGGGAGGGAAGGTCATCTCTGCATTTTAACCAATAGAGAGAGAGGGAGGGACAGCCATCTCTGCATCTTAACCAATAGAGAGAGAGGGAGGGACGGTCATCTCTGCATCTTAACCAATAGAGAGAGAGGGAGGGACTGCCATCTCTGCATCTTAACCAATAGAGAGAGAGGGAGGGACAGCCATCTCTGCCACTTAACCAATAGAGAGAGAGGGAGGGACGGTCATCTCTGCATCTTAACCAATAGAGAGAGAGGGAGGGACGGCCATCTCTGCATCTTAACCAATAGAGAGAGAGGGATAACATTGCTCCTTTGCAGCACAGAATACAGATGTGGGGGTTCATGGGAGTTCGGGGACCAATCAGCTCCTTTGCAGCACAGAATACAGATGGGGGGGGGTTCATGGGAGTTCGGTGGACCAATCAGCTCCTTTGCAGCACAAAATACAGATGGGTGGGTTCATGGGAGTTCGATGGACCAAGCGGGGCACATAATTGATTTTCAACGCAAGATTACCTACAAGAACATTCTGTTTGCTGTGCCAGGGGCATTTCCCGTGTCATCTCATCTCAGGAGACGATCTCTCTCTCACCTCTGAATGTAGCTGGGTGCAGTCACAGCTGTCTTTCTCTCTGTAACCTCACCGTGACCTCACCGTGACCTGTCTGTGACCTCTCTGTTAACTTACGGCAACAATGAAATGTACCATGTCATCAAAAACACATCCACTTAACTTAAACCATTTCAATTTCACTGTGTTTACAAGAAGTTTACCTTAAAATCAGCAGCATTCTAAACCCTCCTCAGACTTACTTTTTTTGGATGGGACAGCATGGATGGGACAGCATGGATGGGACATCATGGATGGGACAGCATGGATGGGACAGCATGGATGGGACAGCATGGATGGGACATCATGGATGGGACAGCATTGATGGGACAGCATGGATGGGACAGCATGGATGGGACAGCATTGATGGGACAGCATGGATGGGACAGCATTGATGGGACAGCATTGATGGGACAGCATGGATGGGACAGCATGGATGGGACAGCATTGATGGGACAGCATTGATGGGACAGGATAGATGGGACCGCATTGATGGGACAGCATTGATGGGACAGTATGGATGGGACAGCATTGATGGGACAGCATGGATGGGACAGCATTGATGGGACAGCATTGATGGGACAGCATAGATGGGACAGCATAGATGGGACAGCATGGATGGGACAGCATGGATGGGACTGCATGGATGGGACAGCATTGATGGGACAGCATTGATGGGACA
>NC_060174.1:5092180-5152180 GCF_021184085.1 Oncorhynchus gorbuscha | reverse complement strand
CTCTCTCTCTCTCTCTTCTACCTTCCTCATCCCAGCTCTCTCTCTCTCTCTCGCTCTCTCTCTCTCTCTCTCGTCTATCTTCCTCTACCCACCTCCCTCTGCCTCCAAAGAGCATGATGCACAAAGACCTCCACTCCTCGCTCTCTCTCACCCCCAACCCCCCCATGACCTCATCCAGCTTCCATGCAGACAGACAGACCCTACATCCAAGCAGTCGAGCAGCCAGCCCCATTGACTCACTATGGACACGGAACAATATGCTAGGGCCGCATCCCAAATGGCACCCTATTCCCTAAGTAGTGCACTACTTTTGACCAGAGCCCGTAGGGGAATAAAGATATCTAATATAATAAGGGGAGAGTCTACCATTGAACCAGTATGGACAGAGAACCGCCTGCTGAGAGCCTCTAAATAAGGTGGTGGCATTGTGTTGGAGGGGCTTGCAAGACAATACCTGGCACCAGGCACACAATGCTGTCCCATCAATGCTGTCCCATCATTCCTGTCCCATCAATGCTGTCCCATCATTCCTGTTCTATCAATGCTGTCCCATCAATGCTGTCCCATCATTCCTGTCCCATCATTCCTGTCCCATCATTCCTGTCCCATCATTCCTGTCCCATCATTCCTGTTCTATCAATGCTGTCCCATCAATGCTGTCCCATCAATAAAACAACAGTAAAAATACAGGCTATATACAGTAGAGAGGCTATATACAGTAGAGAGGCTATATACAGTAGAGAGGCTATATACTAGTAGAGATGCTATATACAGTAGAGAGGCTATATACAGTAGAGAGGTTATATACAGTAGAGAGGCTATATACAGTAGAGAGGCTATATACAGTAGAGAGGCTATATACAGTAGAGAGGTTATATACAGTAGAGAGGCTATATACAGTAGAGAGGCTATATACAGTAGAGAGGCTATATACAGTAGAGAGGCTATATACAGTAGAGAGGCTACATCATGCAGACCTTTTACAGTAAAGACATCTAATAGATGACATTATGCAGACCTTTTACAGTAAATACACCTAATAGATGACATCATGCAGACCTTTTACAGTAAATACATCTAATAGATGACATTATGCAGACCTTTTACAGTAAATACACCTAATAGATGACATCATGCAGACCTTTTACTGTAAATATATCTAATAGATGACATCATGCAGACATTTTACAGTAAATACATCTAATAGATGACACCATGCAGACCTTTTACAGTAAAGACATCTAATAGATGACATCATGCAGACCTTTTACAGTAAATTCATCTAATAGATGACATCATGCAGACCTTTCACAGTAAATACATCTAATAGATGACATCACGCAGACCTTTTACAGTAAATACATCTAATAGATGACATTATGCAGACCTTTTACAGTACATACATCTAATAGATTACATCATGCAGACCTTTTACAGTAAATACATCTAATAGATGACATCATGCAGACCTTTTACAGTAAATACATCTAATAGATGACATCATGCAGAGTTTTTACAGTAAATACATCTAATAGATGACATCATGCAGACCTTTTACAGTAAATGCCTCTAATAGATGACATCATGCAGACCTTTTACAGTAAAGACATCTAATAGATGACATCATGCAGACCTTTTACAGTAAATACATCTAATAGATGATATCATGCAGACCTTTTACAGTAAATACATCTAATAGATGACATCATGCAGAGTTTTTACAGTAAATACATCTAATAGATGACATCACACAGACCTTTTACAGTAAATACATCTAATAGATTACATCACGCAGACCTTTTACAGTAAATACATCTAATAGATGACATCATGCAGACCTTTTACAGTAAATACATCTAATAGATGACATCACGCAGACCTTTTACAGTAAATACATCTAATAGATGACATCACGCAGACCTTTTACAGTAAATACATCTAATAGATGACACCTTAGTGATGAAGAAGCGGATCACTGCCAGGTTCTATTCTATTTGATATCGTATTGACGTCCTGCTGTGAAGACTGTTATAGCCTTTAACCAATGGAGGTCTATCTGCATGTAAGACGACACACAGGTTTACATGAAACCAAAGCCTGATGACACAACGCCTGCTCCATCAACGTCAATCGGTCGGTGCTGTTTTAAGATTTTTTCACGAGCGCGGCCTTATTTCCGTTACATCGTATTGGATGACTGTCCGTTCATATTCCATTCACCCAGTTCAACGTAACATACGTAGGTTTAAGCTACTACATGATACTCTCATTTTCACCTGTTGCCCATCATTTTTTTTGTTCTGTGCAGTTGTAAATCAAACAAGTACGATAGAAGTTTAAACAAATGCACATGTAAAAAAAGAAAGTTTTCCTTTCAACTTATTTGATAAGAAATAGTGAATCATGCAAAGGATGCAGTACTGTGGGCAAGGGAGCCCTCTGGCAATACAATACAATAACTCCTGGTTGTCCTTTACCGTAATCACACACACACACACACACACACACACACACACACACACACACACACACACACACACACACACACACACACACACACACACACACACACACACACACACACACACACACACACACACACACACACACACACACACACACACACACCATCAACTCTATTGGTCATGACAGCCTTCCTGTAACATACTGTTCGTACTGTAGATGACTCTAAGTGATGGTCGACACTGAGGGTTTATAATTGACCTCTGGATTGCTTTATGGTGGAACTGAGGGCAGCTATCTAGCAACTAGCAGACGTTTCTGTTGCTAAGTGGTGTAAGTGTCCTTATTTGATGAAAGGCTTTATGATTCAAAACAGTCTTGACGTACAGGTCATGTAGAGGGTACTGCTCTAGATGGAGATCTTTGTGGGCTATACTCAGCCTTGTCTCAGGATGGTAAGTTGGTGGTTGAAGATATCCCTCTAGTGGTGTGGGGGCTGTGCTTTGGCAAAGTGCTCTGTACAGGTCATGTAGATGGTACTGCTCTGTACAGGTCATGTAGATGGGTCTTCTCTGTACAGGTCATGTAGATGGTACTGCTCTGTACAGGTCATGTAGATGGTACTGCTCTGTACAGGTTATGTAGATGGTACTGCTCTGTACAGGTCATGTAGATGGTACTGCTCTGTACAGGTCATGTAGATGGTACTGCTCTGTACAGGTCATGTAGATGGTCTTCTCTGTACAGGTCATGTAGATGGTACTGCTCTGTACAGGTCATGCTGCTCTGTACAGGTCATGTAGATGGTACATCAGCCAATAGAATGGAGGGGACGATCAGACGCCCTCCATCTTATTATCAAGTGACTGGCCAATAGAATGGAGGGGACGATCAGACGCCCTCCATCTTATTATCAAGTGACTGGCCAATAGAATGGAGGGGACGATCAGACGCCCTCCATCTTATTATCAAGTGACTGGCCAATAGAATGGAGGGGACGATCAGACGCCCTCCATCTTATTATCAAGTGACTGGCCAATAGAATGGAGAGGAGGAGGTGGCTGTTTCTCCCTTCGCCTTAATCTCACCAGGATCCACCCCTCTCTTGCCTCTGTAACGTTGGCGTTTCCTCTTGAAGAGCCCAGGGTAGAATGAGTCGAAGTTGGACTTTTTAAGGTAGGTGATCTGCTGATCTTCAGAAGTTCTTGTCGGTTTGTAATAAATAATAGCGGATAACATTTAGAGAAAACAAAGTTGAAATAAACAAACAAAGTATGACAAAGTAGCAAAGTTGGATCAGAGCTCGCAAAACATGGTGGCCATCCAATATGGCGCCATCCAGCACGAAGCCGCCATAGATTTTGATTCTAAGGTCATTGCTTTACGGTAAACCCCACCCCTCACATCTGGCTTGTTCTCATTTACCACACTAGCACTTAATAAAAGCAACGTATTGTAGCAAATTAAATCAACGTTTATTGGTCACGTCCACAGGTTACATGAACCAGTCGCTGTCCAGTTGTATACACAGGCCTGTTCTGACAGTATCCATTCATTAGCCCGGAACACCAGATGATAACAGAAGCGAAACCCTCTGTCTGTCTGTCTTGTCTGTCTGTACTCTGTAATTGTCCAGAAGGGAACAGTCTGTCTGTAAAGTGCGCATGGAAGCAGTGACTCAGCCATTCTCTCTCTCTCTCTCTCTCTCTCTCTCTCTCTCTCTCTCTCTCTCTCTCTCTCTCTCTCTCTCTCTCTCTCTCTCTCTCTCTCTCTCCCTCTCCCTCCCTCTCCCTCTCCCTCTCCCTCCCTCCCTCCCTCTGGCCTTAGACACGTCACACATTGCTTGCGTCCCAAATGACATTCCCTATGCGGTGCACTATATTCACGCTGACGATCACTGACCCAGCAAGCAGATCTAGTTTCACACGGCAGGGCAGGTAGAGCGGTCCTGTCACCCTAGTCACCTTCCTCCGTGACCCTGTCTCTCTCTTTGTCTCTCTTTGTCTCTCTTTGTCTCTCTTTGTCTCTCTTTGTCTCTCTTTGTCTCTCTTTGTCTCTCTTTGTCTCTCTTTGTCTCTCTTTGTCTCTCTCTCTCTCTCTCTCTCTCTCTCTCTCTGTCTCTCTCAGTCTCTCTCTTTGTCTCTCAATTCAAGGGCTTTATTGGCATGGGAAACATGTGTTAACATTGCCAAAGCAAGTGAGGTAGATAATATATAAAGTGAATATATAAATTGAAATAAACAATAAAAATTAACAGTAAACATCACACATACAGACGTTTCAAAACAATAAAGACATTTACATTTACATTTAAGTCATTTAGCAGACGCTCTTATCCAGAGCGACTTACAAATTGGTGCATTCACCTTATGAGATCCAGTGGAACAGTCACTTTACAATAGTGCATCTAAATCTTAAAGGGGGGTGAGAGGGAATACTTATCCTATCCTAGGTATTCCTTAAAGAGGTGGGGTTTCAGGTGTCTCCGGAAGGTGGTGATTGACTCCGCTGTCCTGGCGTCGTGAGGGAGTTTGTTCCACCATTGGGGGGCCAGAGCAGCGAACAGCTTTGACTGGGCTGAGCGGGAGCTGTACTTCCTCAGTGGTAGGGAGGCGAGCAGGCCAGAGGTGGATGAACGCAGTGCCCTTGTTTGGGTGTAGGGCCTGATCAGAGCCTGGAGGTACTGAGGTGCCGTTCCCCTCACAGCTCCGTAGGCAAGCACCATGGTCTTGTAGCGGATGCGAGCTTCAACTGGAAGCCAGTGGAGAGAACGGAGGAGCGGGGTGACGTGAGAGAACTTGGGAAGGTTGAACACCAGACGGGCTGCGGCGTTCTGGATGAGTTGAAGGGGTTTAATGGCACAGGCAGGGAGCCCAGCCAACAGCGAGTTGCAGTAATCCAGACGGGAGATGACAAGTGCCTGGATTAGGACCTGCACCGCTTCCTGTGTGAGGCAGGGTCGTACTCTGCGGATGTTGTAGAGCATGAACCTACAGGAACGGGCCACCGCCTTGATGTTGGTTGAGAACGACAGGGTGTTGTCCAGGATCACACCAAGGTTCTTAGCGCTCTGGGAGGAGGACACAATGGAGTTGTCAACCGTGATGGCGAGATCATGGAACGGGCAGTCCTTCCCCGGGAGGAAGAGCAGCTCCGTCTTGCCGAGGTTCAGCTTGAGGTGGTGATCCGTCATCCACACTGATATGTCTGCCAGACATGCAGAGATGCGATTCGCCACCTGGTCATCAGAAGGGGGAAAGGAGACGATTAGTTGTGTGTCGTCTGCATAGCAATGATAGGAGAGACCATGTGAGGTTATGAAAAATATGCCATTTAGCAGACGCTTTTATCCAAAGCGACTTACAGTCATGTGTGCATACATTCTACGTATGGGTGGTCCCGGGGATCGAACCCACTACCCTGGCGTTACAAGCGCCATGCTCTACCAACTGAGCTACAGAAGGACCACTTATGACAGAGCCAAGTGACTTGGTGTATAGCGAGAATAGGAGAGGGCCTAGCACAGAGCCCTGGGGGACACCAGTGGTGAGAGCGCGTGGTGAGGAGACAGATTCTCGCCACGCCACCTGGTAGGAGCGACCTGTCAGGTAGGACGCAATCCAAGCGTGGGCCGCGCCGGAGATGCCCAACTCGGAGAGGGTGGAGAGGAGGATCTGATGGTTCACAGTATCGAAGGCAGCCGGTAGTTCTAGAAGGATGAGAGCAGAGGAGAGAGAGTTAGCTTTAGCAGTGCGGAGCGCCTCCGTAATACAGAGGAGAGCAGTCTCAGTTGAATGACTAGTCTTGAAACCTGACTGATTTGGATCAAGAAGGTCATTCAGAGAGAGATAGCGGGAGAGCTGGCCAAGGACGGCACGTTCAAGAGTTTTGGAGAGAAAAGAAAGAAGGGATACTGGTCTGTAATTGTTGACATCGGAGGGATCGAGTGTAGGTTTTTTCAGAAGGGGTGCAACTCTCGCTCTCTTGAAGACGGAAGGGACGTAGCCAGCGGTCAGTGATGAGTTGATGAGCGAGGTGAGGTAAGGGAGAAGGTCTCCGGAAATGGTCTGGAGAAGAGGGGAGGGGATAGTGTCAAGCGGGCAGGTTGTTGGGCGGCCGGCCGTCACAAGACATTACAAATGTCATATTATATATATATACAGTGTTTTAACAATGTACAAATGGTAAAGGACACAAGATAAAATATATAAGCATAGATATGGGTTGTATTTACAATGGTGTGTGTTCATCACTGGTTGCCCTTTTCTCGTGGCAACAGGTCACAAATCTTGCTGCTTTGATGTCACACTGTGGAATTTCACCCAGGAGATATGGGAGTTTTTCAAAATTTGATTTGTTTTCGAATTCTTTGTGGATCTGTGTAATCTGAGGGAAATATGTCTCTCTAATATGGTCATACATTGGGCAGGAGGTTAGGAAGTGCAGCTCAGTTTCCACCTAATTTTGTGGGAAGTGAGCACATAGCCTGTCTTCTCTTGAGAGCCATGTCTGCCTACGGCGGCCTTTCTCAATAGCAAGCCTATGCTCACTGAGTCTGTACATAGTCAAAGCTTTCCTTAATTTTGGGTCAGTCACAGTGGTCAGGTATTCTGCCACTGTGTACTCTCTGTTTAGGGTCAGTCACAGTGGTCAGGTATTCTGCCACTGTGTACTCTCTGTTTAGGGTCAGTCACAGTGGTCAGGTATTCTGCCACTGTGTACTCTCTGTTTAGGGTCAGTCACAGTGGTCAGGTATTCTGCCACTGTGGACTCTCTGTTTAGGGTCAGTCACAGTGGTCAGGTATTCTGCCACTGTGTACTCTCTGTTTAGGGTCAGTTCACAGTGGTCAGGTATTCTGCCGCTGTGTACTCTCTGTTTAGGGTCAGTCACAGTGGTCAGGTATTCTGCCGCTGTGTACTCTCTGTTTAGGGCCAAATAGCATTCTAGTTTGCTCTGTTTTTTTGTTCATTTTTTTCCAATGTGTTAAGTAATTATCTTTTTGTTTTCTCACGATTTGGTTGGGTCTAATTGTACTGCTGTCCTGGGGCTCTGTAGGGTGTGTTTGTGAATAGAGCCCCAGGACCAGCTTGCTTAGGGGACTCTTCTCCAGGTTCATCTCTCTGTAGGTGATGGCCTTCTTGTGGAAGGTTTGGGAATCACTTCCTTTTAGGTGGTTATAGAATTTAACGGCTCTTTTCTGGATTTTGATAATTAGTGGGTATCGGCCTAATTCTGCACTGCATGCATTTTTTCTCTCTCTCTCTGTGTCTCTCTCTCTGTCTCTCTCTCTCTCTCTCTCTCTCTCTCTCTCTCTCTCTCTCTCTCTCTCTCTCTCTCTCTCTCTCTCTCTCTCTCTCCCTCTCCCTCTCTCTCTCTCTCACACTAATCTCTCTGTCGTGTCTTTCAGCCATCCTGAACCCCAAGCAGCCCAAAGAGAATAAGAGCTTCAACTTTGATTACTCCTACTGGTCACATACCTCGGTAAGTACCTGTACCCCTGCTGATGTCATACTACACAGTAATCCTTTATTAAAAGGACTTTGATTACATTCGACATGCATATATTTGATCTGAGACGGCACTTGTCTTGGGTTTGTAATAAATAAATAAAAATTTGCTACACCAGAAGTTAATGGCTATGTGTCGGTCGTCATTGTAAATAAGGATTTGTGCTTAACCCGACTTGCCAAGTTAAATAAAGGTTACACAAATGGTGGGGTCAATTAAGTAATACAAGTTATCCAATTAAGTAATACAAGTTATCCAATTAAGTAATAAAAGTTATCCAATTAAGTAATACAAGTTATCCAATTAAGTAATACAAGTTATCCAATTAAGTAATAACAGTTATCCAATTAAGTAATAAAAGTTATCCAATTAAGTAATACAGGTTATCCAATTAAGTAATAAAAGTTATCCAATTAAGTAATAAAAGCTGTCCAATTAAGGGTGGATATGAGCCTAGGGGCTTGGAGAGTTACTGAGTAAGAGAAAAGGCAATCACATGGTTGAGGTCACTGATAAGGTTGAATAGCTGTGGATTAGTGAAGAATGGTGTCCCGAAGGTCAAGTCAGGTTACATGGAGGGAGAAGGAACAGTTTATTACCCACATCGCTTAGCTTTCTGCCTAGCAACAAAGATGTTGTGTTTGGAGAAAAGGAGGAGACTCCGCCTAAAGGGGGCGTCCTGGTAGAAACGCGTCTATGTCTTTTCAGCTGTTTAGGTGAATTAACTTGGTTTGAGCTTTTACTAGTTGTCTGTTAGTTTTTACTCTGTTTTGTCAGAACCATACAAATTGGGTTACAGCACCCAGAGACACAGATTACTCCTGGACTACATTACCCAGAGACACAGATTACTCCTGGACTACATTACCCAGAGACACAGATTACTCCTGGACTACATTACCCAGAGACACAGATTACTCCTGGACTACATTACCCAGAGACACAGATTACTCCTGGACTACAGCACCCAGAGACACAGATTACTCCTGGACTACATTACCCAGAGACACAGATTACTCCTGGGCACCAGCCCCCAGAGACACAGATTATTCCTGGACTACAGCACCCAGAGACACAGATTACTCCTGGACTACATTACCCAGAGACACAGATTACTCCTGGACTACAGCACCCAGAGACACAGATTTCTCCTGGACTACATTACCCAGAGACACAGATTACTCCTGGACTACATTACCCAGAGACACAGATTACTCCTGGACTACATTACCCAGAGACACAGATTACTCCTGGGCACCAGCCCCCAGAGACACAGATTATTCCTGGACTACAATACCTAGAGACACAGATTATTCCTGGGCTACATTACCCAGAGACACAGATTATTCCTGGGCTACATTACCCAGAGACACAGATTATTCCTGGGCTATATTACCCAGAGACACAGATTACTCCTGGACTACATTACCCAGAGACACAGATTACTCCTGGGCACCAGCCCCCAGAGACACAAATTATTCCTGGACTACATTACCCAGAGACACAGATTATTCCTGGGCTACATTACCCAGAGACACATATTATTCCTGGGCTACATTACCCAGAGACACAGATTACTCCTGGACTACATTACCCAGAGACACAGATTACTCCTGGGCACCAGCCCCCAGAGACACAAATTATTCCTGGACTACATTACCCAGAGACACAGATTATTCCTGGGCTACATTACCCAGAGACACAGATTATTCCTGGGCTACATTACCCAGAGACACAGATTACTCCTGGGCTACAGCACCCAGAGACACAGATTTCTCCTGGGCTACATTACCCAGATACACAGATTTCTCCTGGGCTACATTACCCAGATTAGTCCTGGACTACATTGCCCAGAGACACAGATTACTCCAGGACTACATTACCCAGAGACACAGATTACTCCAGGACTACATTACCCAGATTACTCCTGGACTACATTACCCAGAGACACAGATTACTCCAGGACTACATTACCCAGAGACACAGATTACTCCAGGACTACATTACCCAGAGACACATATTACTCCAGGACTACATTACCCAGAGACACAGATTACTCCTGGGCTACAGCACCCAGAGACACAGATTACTCCTGGGCTACATTACCCAGAGACACAGATTACTCCTGGACTACAGCACCCAGAGACACAGATTACTCCTGGGCTACATTACCCAGAGACACAGATTACTCCAGGACTACATTACCCAGAGACACAGATTACTCCAGGACTACATTACCCAGAGACACAGATTACTCCTGGGCTACAGCACCCAGAGACACAGATTACTCCTGGACTACATTACCCAGAGACACAGATTACTCCAGGACTACATTACCCAGAGACACAGATTACTCCAGGGCTACATTACACAGATTACTCCTGGACTACATTACCCAGAGACACAGATTACTCCTGGGCTACATTACCCAGAGACACAGATTACTCCTGGACTACAGCACCCAGAGACACAGATTACTCCTGGGCTACATTACCCAGAGACACAGATTACTCCAGGACTACATTACCCAGAGACAGATTACTCCACACAGATTACTCTACAGGAGACACAGATTACATTACCCAGAGACACAGATTACTCCAGGACTACATTACACAGATTACTCCTGGACTACATTACCCAGAGACACAGATTACTCCTGGACTACATTACCCAGAGACACAGATTACTCCTGGACTACATTACCCAGAGACACAGATTACTCCTGGACTACATTACCCAGAGACACATATTACTCCTGGACTACAGCAACCAGAGACACAGATTACTCCTGGACTACATTACCCAGAGACACAGATTACTCCTGGACTACATTACCCAGAGACACAGATTACTCCTGGGCTACAGCACCCAGAGACACAGATTACTCCTGGGCTACAGCACCCAGAGACACAGATTACTCCTGGACTACATTACCCAGAGACACAGATTACTCCTGGACTACAGCACCCAGAGACACAGATTACTCCTGGGCTACATTACCCAGAGACACAGATTACTCCAGGACTACATTACCCAGAGACACAGATTACTCCAGGACTACATTACCCAGAGACACAGATTACTCCTGGGCTACAGCACCCAGAGACACAGATTACTCCTGGACTACATTACCCAGAGACACAGATTACTCCAGGGCTACATTACACAGATTACTCCTGGACTACATTACCCAGAGACACAGATTACTCCTGGGCTACATTACCCAGAGACACAGATTACTCCTGGACTACATTACCCAGAGACACAGATTACTCCTGGACTACATTACCCAGAGACACAGATTACTCCTGGACTACATTACCCAGAGACACAGATTACTCCAGGGCTACATTACACAGATTACTCCTGGGCTACATTACCCAGAGACACAGATTACTCCTGGACTACATTACCCAGAGACACAGATTACTCCTGGACTACATTACCCAGAGACACAGATTACTCCTGGACTACATTACCCAGAGACACAGATTACTCCTGGACTACATTACCCAGAGACACAGATTACTCCTGGACTACATTACCCAGAGACACAGATTACTCCTGGACTACATTACCCAGAGACACAGATTACTCCTGGACTACATTACCCAGAGACACAGATTACTCCTGGACTACATTACCCAGAGACACAGATTACTCCTGGACTACATTACCCAGAGACACAGATTACTCCTGGACTACATTACCCAGAGACACAGATTACTCCTGGACTACATTACCCAGAGACACAGATTACTCCTGGACTACATTACCCAGAGACACAGATTACTCCTGGACTACATTACCCAGAGACACAGATTACTCCTGGACTACATTACCCAGAGACACAGATTACTCCTGGACTACATTACCCAGAGACACAGATTACTCCTGGACTACATTACCCAGAGACACAGATTACTCCTGGACTACATTACCCAGAGACACAGATTACTCCTGGACTACATTACCCAGAGACACAGATTACTCCTGGACTACATTACCCAGAGACCCAGAGACATAGTTGAGAATGTCATATGTAGGATTATCATATAAGTAGAAAACAACCAAAAACACTGAATCCAAATTGTAGTGGTGTCTTGGTTAATCATTTTGATGGATGTTTATCGAACACATTCTCTCCCCACAGCCCGAGGACATCAACTTTGCTGGCCAGCAGCAGGTGTACAAGGACATTGGTGAGGAGATGCTGCTCCATGCCTTCGAGGGATACAACGTCTGTATCTTTGCCTATGGCCAGACCGGATCTGGGAAGTCCTACACCATGATGGGCAAGCCGGACTTGAAGAACCAGGAAGGAATCATCCCTCTGGTATACAACATGTTTCCTCTAACACCAGGATTACATTATATACTGTTACCTCTAACACCAGGGTTACATTATATACTGTTACCTCTAACACCAGGGTTACAACATTTCAGTAACTTAAAAAAAAAATCCCTGGTTTTCCCAGATGGAAATTCAGAATCCTGAATTCTCCAACCGGAATTGCTGGATAACCAGGGAATTTTCGGAAAGTTAGCGAATAATTCATTTAGCCCTCCATGCCTAAACACAAAGGACAGGTGTTGGAAATGAATGAAAGCTAAATTGTGGTGCAACACATTGGATGGTTGATTATTCAATGTGGCAATGTGTTCATATCTGTCCCCCGTATATACAAACCAAATATCAGTTGATAATAAATGCTCACTACAAACCTTTTGCTCTCTTGCTCCCCCTAGATGTGTGAAGACCTTTTCACCAAGTTCAACGACTGTAATAATGACAGCACCAAGTCCTACTCTGTGGAGGTACGTACAGTTAACATACAGGGGCCTCTTTATTGGTTCCCACTACCTATCATGTCACATCCTGTCTTCCTGTAAGGGTCCACATCCTGTCTTCCTGTAAGGGTCCACTTCCTGTCTTCCTGTAAGGGTCCACTTCCTGTCTTCCTGTAAGGGTCTACATCCTGTCTTCCTGTAAGGGTCCACTTCCTGTCTTCCTGTAAGGGTCCACTTCCTGTCTTCCTGTAAGGGTCCACTTCCTGTCTTCCTGGAAGGGTCCACTTCCTGTCTTCCTGGAAGGGTCCACTTCCTGTCTTCCTGTAAGGGTCCACTTCCTGTCTTCCTGTAAGGTTCCACTTCCGTCTTCCAGTAAGGGTCCACTTCCTGTCTTCCTGTAAGGGTCCACTTCCGTCTTCCTGCAAGGGTCCACTTCCTGTCTTCCTGTAAGGGTCCACTTCCGTCTTCCTGTAAGGGTCCACTTCCTGTCTTCCTGTAAGGGTCCACTTCCTGTCTTCCTGTAAGGGTCCACTTCCTGTCTTCCTGTAAGGGTCCACTTCCATCTTCCTGTAAGGGTCCACTTCCTGTCTTCCTGTAAGGGTCCACTTCCTGTCTTCCTGTAAGGGTCCACTTCCTGTCTTCCTGTAAGGGTCCACTTCCTGTCTTCCTGTAAGGGTCCACTTCCTGTCTTCCTGTAAGGGTCCACTTCCTCTCACTATGGCTTTTTTCTTAATTATTTTCTGTCTTTCCTCAATTATTAGCATCTCCTTGCCTCATTCTCAAAATACATTGAAGCCATGGATCCATAATCCCTCCAAGAATATGAGGAGAGAGGACATGAGGAATTTAAGAAAGATGAAACGAGAAAGAACCTGTGGGAGATGTGACTCTTCATGACCTCGCCTGTGTTCTAACCCTTTTATGCCCCTTCCCCTCCCTCTCTCCTTCTCAGGTGAGCTATATGGAAATCTACTGTGAGCGTGTGCGTGACCTCCTGAACCCTAAGAATAAGGGGAACCTGCGTGTGAGGGAACACCCCCTGATGGGGCCCTACGTAGAGGACCTGTCCAAGCTGGCCGTCACCTCCTACAACGACATCCAGGACCTCATGGACTCTGGAAACAAGGCCAGGTGAGTGGATGGATTGATGGATGGGTTGATGGTTAGATAGTTAGATGTACAGTGTATGTATGGGTAGGTGGATGCGTGGATGGATGGGTGGGTGGGTTGATGAATCAGAATCAGAAAACTTAATTGCCATGCAACATTGCCATGGCGCCGGGGGTAGAGCTGCTGTCTTATTGGCTCTCAACCAGTCATGCTATTTTGTAGTTTCTTCGTATTGTTCGTCACTTTCGTTGTACATAATGTTGCTGCTACTGTCTCTTATGACCGAAAAGAGCTTCTGGACATCAGAACAGGACATCAGAACAGAACATCAGAACAGAACATCAGAACAGGACATCAGAACAGGACATCAGAACAGAACATCAGAACATCAGAACAGAACATCAGAACAGAACATCAGAACAGAACATCAGAACAGAACATCAGAACAGGACATCAGAACAGAACATCAGAACAGAACATCAGAACAGAACATCAGAACTGAGATTACTCACCTCTAATTGGACGAGGAGTTCTTCTTCCATGAGTCGGACGCGGAGGAGACTGCAGACACCCAACCAGGCCCTGATCCCCGTGATTCCATGGCCAAGAAAACTGAGATTTCGAGGCAAAAGATCAGGGTGCCTTGTGAGGATCAGGTGACGAGTGGCCTTCCGTCCTGCTAGCTAACGTTCAATCGCTGGAAAATAAATGGGACTAACTGAAGGCACGGCATATCCTACCAACGGGACATTAAAAACTGTAATGTCTTATGTTTCACCAAGAAACTGGGCTGAATGACGACATCAAGAACATACAGCTGTTATACACTGTATCGGCAGGATAGAACAGATTCACCGCTGGTGCACAATATCTAAGAAAAGTCTCAAAGTTTTGCTCTCCTGAGGTAGAGTATCTCAAGGTAAGCTGTAGACCACACTATCTACCTAGAGAGTTTTCATCTGTTTTTTTCGTAGCTGTCTTCATACCACCGCAGAGCGAGGTTGGCACTAAAACTGCACTAAATGAGCTGTATACCACCATAAGCAAACAGGAAAATGCTCACCCAGAGGCGGCGCTCCTACTGGCCAGGGACTTTAATGCAGGGAAACTTAAATCAGTTAAAATAATTTATATCAACATGTTAACTTTTCAACCAGAGGGACAAAAAATTCTACACCACCTTTACTCCACACACAGAGACAGATACAAAGCTCTCCCTCGCCCTCCATTTAGTAATTCTGACCATAACTCTATCCTACTGATTCCTGCTGACATGCAAAAATTAAAGCAGGAAGCAACAGTGACTTGGTCTATAAGTGGTCAAATGAAGCAGATGCTAAACTACAGGACTGTTTTGCTAGCACAGGCTGGAAAATGTTCCCGAGATTATTCCGATGGCATTGAGGAGTACTCCACATCAGTCACTGGCTTTATCAATAAGTGCATTGAGGACATCGTCCCCACAGCGACTGCACGTACATACCCCAACCAGAAGCCATGGATTACAGGCAACATTCGCACAGAGCTAAAGGTAGAGCTGCTGCTTTCAAGGAGCGGCACTCTAACCCGGAAGCTTTTAAGAAATCCTGCTATGCCCTCGACGAACTATCAAACAGTCAAAGTGTCAATACAAGACTAAGATCGAATCGTACGACACCGGTTCTGACGCTCGTCGGATGTGGCAGGGCTTGCTATTACAGACTACAAAGGGAAGCACAGCCGAGAGCTGCCCAGTGAGCTAAATCATTTATATGCTCGCTTTGAGGCAAGTAATGCTGACACATGCATGAGAGCATCAGCTGTTCCGGATGACTGTGTGATCACACTCTCCACAGCCGATGTGAGTAAGACCTTTAAATATGTCAACATTCACAAGGCCGCTGGACCAGACGGATTACCAGGAAGTGTACTCCGAGCATGTGCTGACCAACTGGCAAGTGTCTTCACTGACATTTTCAACCTCTCCCTTTCTGAGTCTGTAATACCAACATGTTTCAAGTAGACCACCATAGTGCCTGTTCCTAAGAACACCGAGGTAACCTGCCTAAATGACTACCGACCCGTAGCACTCATGTCTATAGCCATGAAAGGCTGGTCATGGCTCACATCAACACCATTAGCCCAGAAACCCTAGACCCACTCCAATTTGCATACCGCCCCAACAGATCCACAGATGATGGAATCTCTATTGCACTCCACACTGCCCTTTTGTCACATGAGATGGATGCTGGAGAGACTAAGCAGGTACGGGGAGTAGCGTTTAATAAATAACGAGACAAGCACAGCGTCAGCAAAAAGAAACTAAGACAAAAACAATTAATGCAGCAGCAGGGAACAGACAAATATAGGGGAGGAAATAAGCATGTGTTAAGTGAGTCCAGGTGAGTCCAATAACGCTGATGTCGAGGGAGGGCAGGTGTGACTGATGGATGGCAGGAACGTGTGATGCGGGGTAATCTGGCGCCCTCAAGCGCCAGGGGAAAGGAAGAGCAGGAGCAGACGTGACACCTTTCCTACCTGGACAAAAGGAACACCTATGTGAGAATTCTGTTCATTGACTACAGCTCAGTGTTCAACACCATAGTTCCCACAAAGCTCATCACTAAGCTAAGGACCCTGGGACTAAACACCTCCCTCTGCAACTGGAACCTAGACTTCCTGATGGGCCGCCCCTAGGAGGTAAGGGTAGGTAACAACACATCCGCCATGCTGATCCTCAACACGGGGGCCCCTCAGGGGTGCGTGCTCAGTTCCCTCCTGCACTCCCTGTTCACTCGTGACTGCACAGCCAGGCACAACTCCAACAGCATCATTAAGTTTGCTGATGTCACAACAGTGGTAGGCCTGATCACGACAACGATGAGACAGCCTATAGGGAGGAGGTCAGACTGCTCGGCCTGCGACCCCAAGTCACTACAGAGGGTTGTGCGTATGGCCCAGTACATCACCGGGGCCAAGATCCCTGTCATCCAGGACCTCTATACCAGACTGCTCGGCCTGCGACCCCAAGTCACTACAGAGGGTTGTGCGTATGGCCCAGTACATCACCGGGGCCAAGATCCCTGTCATCTAGGACCTCTATACCAAGCGGTGTCAGAGGAAGACCCTAGTCATAGACTGTTCTCTCTGCTACTGCACGGCAAGCGGTACTGGAGTGCCAAGTCGAGTTCCAAGAGGCTTCTAAACAGCTTCTACCCCCAAGCCATAAGACTCCTGAACATCTAATCAAATGGCTACCCAGACTATTTGCATTGCCCCCCTCCACCTACGCTGCTGCTACTCTCTGTTATTATCATAACTGCCTCAATTACCCGGTGCCCCCGCACATTGACACATTGACTCTATACTGGTACCCCCTGTATATAGCCTCCACATTGACTCTATACTGGTACCCCCTGTATATAGCCTCCACATTGACTCTGTACCGTAACACCCTGTATATATCCTTAACATTGACTCTGTACTGGTACCCCCTGTATATAGCCTCCACATTGACTCTGTACCGGTACCCCCTGTATATAGCCTCCACATTGACTCTGTACTGGTATCCCCTGTATATAGCCTCCACATTGACTCTGTACCGGTGCCCCCTGTATATATCCTCCACATTGACTCTGTACCATAATACCCTGTATATAGCCTCCACATTGACTCTGTACCGGTACCCCCTGTATATAGCCTCCACATTGACTCTGTAACGGTACCCCCTGTATATATCCTCCACATTGACTCTGTACCGTAATACCCTGTATATAGCCTCCACATTGACTCTGTACCGTAATACCCTGTATATAGCCTCCACATTGACTCTGTACCGTAATACCCTGTATATAGCCTCCACATTGACTCTGTACTGGTACCCCTGTATATAGTCTCCACATTGACTCTGTACCGTAACACCCTGTATATAGCCTCCACATTGACTCTGTACCGTAATACCCTGTATATAGACTCCACATTGACTCTGTACCGTAATACCCTGTATATAGCCTCCACATTGACTCTGTACTGGTACCCCTGTATATAGTCTCCACATTGACTCTGTACCGTAACACCCTGTATATAGCCTCCACATTGACTCTGTACCGTAATACCCTGTATATAGCCTCCACATTGACTCTGTACCAGTACCCCCTGTATATAGCCTCCACATTGACTCTGTACCGTAATACCCTGTACCTTGCTGCGGGCGATTCCCTGATCCACCTCTACGCAGACGACACCATTCTATATACTTCCGGCCCGTCCTTGGACACTGTGCTATCTAACCTCCAAGCGAGCTTCAATGCCATACAACACTCTTTCCGTGGCCTCCAACTGCTCTTAAACGCTAGTAAAACCAAATGCATAATTTTCAACGGTTCGCTGCCTGCACCCGCACGCCTGACTAGCATCACCACCCTGGATGGTTCCGACCTTGAATATGTGGACATCTATAAGTACCTAGGTGTCTGGCTAGACTGTAAACTCTCCTTCCAGACTCATATCAAACATCTCCAATCGAAAATCAAATCTAGAGTCGGCTTTCTATTCCGCAACAAAGCATCCTTCACTCACGCCGCCAAACTTACCCTAGTAAAACTGACTATCCTACCGATCCTCGACTTCGGCGATGTCATCTACAAAATTGCTTCCAACACTCTACTCAGCAAGCTGGATGCAGTTTATCACAGTGCCATCCGTTTTGTCACTAAAGCACCTTATACCACCCACCACTGCGACCTGTATGCCCTAGTCGGCTGGCCCTCGCAACATATTCGTCGCCAGACCCACTGGCTCCAGGTCATCTACAAGTCCATGCTCGGTAAAGCTCCGCCTTATCTCAGTTCACTGGTCACCATGGCAACACCCACCCGTAGCACGCGCTCCAGCAGGTGTATCTCACTGATCATCCCTAAAGCCAACACCTCATTTGGCCGCCTTTCGTTCCAGTTCTCTGCTGCCTGTGACTGGAACGAATTGCAAAAATCGCTGAAGTTGGAGACTTTTATCTCCCTCACCAACTTCAAACATCTGCTATCTGAGCAGCTAACCGATCGCTGCAGCTGTCCATAGTCTATCGGTAAAGAGCCCACCCATTTTTACCTACCTCATTCCCATACTGTTTTCATTTATTTACTTTTCTGCTCTTTTGCACACCGATATCTCTACCTGTATATGACCATCTGATCATTTATCACTCCAGTGTTAATCTGCTAAATTGTCATTATTCGCCTACCTCCTCATGCCTTTTGCACACAATGTATATAGACTCCCTTTTTTTCTACTGTGTTATTGATTTGTTAATTGTTTACTCCATGTGTAACTCTGTGTTGTCTGTTCACACTGCTATGCTTTGTCTTGGCCAGGTCGCAGTTGCAAATGAGAACCTGTTCTCAACCAGCCTACCTGGTTAAATAAAGGTGTTCTCAACTAGCCTACCTGGTTAAATAAAGGTGTTCTCAACTAGCCTACCTGGTTAAATAAAGGTGTTCTCAACTAGCCTACCTGGTTAAATAAAGGTGTTCTCAACTAGCCTACCTGGTTAAATAAAGGTGTTCTCAACTAGCCTACCTGGTTGAATAAAGGTGTTCTCAACTAGCCTATCTGGTTAAATGAAGGTGAAAAAAAGTAAACATTTCATTGTAAGGTCTACATCTGTTGTATTCAGCACATGACAAATAACATTTGATTTGATTTGAAACCATGTTACTAAGAATTTATCTTGGCGTTGGATGGATGGATGATTGGGTGGGTGAACGGGTGGATTAAGGATGGATGATATATGACGGCCAAGTTTTATTTTCTTTGGGGTGTTTGGATTTGTCAGTAATTCAAATGGGATTTTATTCTAAAGATTGTGGCTTTGTTCCAATATCCACACTAGCAATACCACTTAGCCTCAGGCATTATACTGAGCCTGCATTCTACATGGAACACAGGCTCTGTTTGAGAAGGTTTGGTTTGAGTCCCAAATATCTCTCTTGTTCCCTATGTAGTGCACTACTTTTGAACATAGGGGCTACTTTTCCGTTTGGGATGCAACCTTGGTGAGGTGAAGTTTCCATACTGTACCATGTTGGCCGTGAATTAATAGAGTCATTAATTACCAAATGTTGTGTCGATGAGGGAATTTTACTGCATAGGAAAACTTGAACTAACAGACCAGAATAGATGTTCATTAACTAACACGTTAAAGACATGGTGGGAGTATAGCGGAGACGCGGAGACGGGGAAAACTAGGATACTCCAGCAGAAAGACAGGACAAACAAAGCAACAATGAATGATTGAACTTCCAGACTTGTCCGTGCTGCAACTGTAAGGGGTGTGTAACCAGTGGCAGTGAAACAAGACTCTGTAAGGGGGTGTGTAACCGGTTGCAGTGAAACAAGACTCTGTAAAGGGGTGTGTAACCGGTTGCAGTGAAACAAGACTCTGTAAAGGGGTGTGTAACCGGTTGCAGTGAAACAAGACTCTGTAAAGGGGTGTGTAACCGGTTGCAGTGAAACAAGACTCTGTAAAGGGGTGTGTAACCGGTTGCAGTGAAACAAGACTCTGTAAAGGGGTGTGTAACCGGTTGCAGTGAAACAAGACTCTGTAAAGGGGTGTGTAACCGGTTGCAGTGAAACAAGACTCTGTAAAGGGGTGTGTAACCGGTTGCAGTGAAACAAGACTCTGTAAAGGGGTGTGTAACCGGTTGCAGTGAAACAAGACTCTGTAAAGGGGTGTGTAACCGGTTGCAGTGAAACAAGACTCTGTAAAGGGGTGTGTAACCGGTTGCAGTGAAACAAGACTCTGTAAAGGGGTGTGTAACCGGTTGCAGTGAAACAAGACTCTGTAAAGGGGTGTGTAACCGGTTGCAGTGAAACAAGACTCTGTAAAGGGGTGTGTAACCGGTTGCAGTGAAACAAGACTCTGTAAAGGGGTGTGTAACTGGTGGCAGTGAAACAAGACTCTGTAAAGGGGTGTGTAACCAGTGGCAGTGAAACAAGACTCTGTAAAGGGGTGTGTAACCGGTTGCAGTGAAACAAGACTGTAAAGGGGTGTGTAACCGGTTGCAGTGAAACAAGACTCTGTAAGGGGTGTGTAACCGGTTGCAGTGAAACAAGACTCTGTAAAGGGGTGTGTAACTGGTGGCAGTGAAACAAGACTCTGTAAAGGGGTGTGTTGCAGTGTAACAAGACTCTGTAAGGGGTGTGTAACCAGTTGCAGTGAAACAAGACTCTGTAAAGGGGTGTGTAACCGGTTGCAGTGAAACAAGACTCTGTAAGGGGTGTGTAACCGGTTGCAGTGAAACAAGACTCTGTAAAGGGGTGTGTAACCGGTTGCAGTGTAACAAGACTCTGTAAGGGGTGTATAACCAGTTGCAGTGAAACAAGACTCTGTAAAGGGGTGTGTAACTGGTGGCAGTGAAACAAGACTCTGTAAAGGGGTGTGTGGCAGTGTAACAAGACTCTGTAAGGGGTGTGTAACCGGTTGCAGTGAAACAAGACTCTGTAAAGGGGTGTGTAACCGGTTGCAGTGTAACAAGACTCTGTAAGGGGTGTGTAACCGGTTGCAGTGAAACAAGACTCTGTAAAGGGGTGTGTAACTGGTGGCAGTGAAACAAGACTCTGTAAAGGGGTGTGTAACAAGACTCTGTAAAGGGGTGTGTAACAAGACTCTGTAAAGGGTGTGTAACTGGTGGCAGTGTAACAAGACTCTGTAAAGGGGTGTGTAACTGGTGGCAGTGAAACAAGACTCTGTAAAGGGGTGTGTAACTGGTGGCAGTGAAACAAGACTCTGTAAAGGGGTGTGTAACAAGACTCTGTAAAGGGGTGTGTTGCAGTGAAACAAGACTCTGTAAAGGGGTGTGTAACAAGACTCTGTAAAGGGGTGTGTAACAAGACTCTGTAAAGGGGTGTGTAACAAGACTCTGTAAAGGGTTGTGTTGCAGTGAAACAAGACTCTGTAAAGGGGTGTGTAACAAGACTCTTTAAAGGGGTGTGTAACAAGACTCTGTAAAGGGGTGTGTAACAAGACTCTGTAAAGGGGTGTGTAACAATACTCTGTAAAGGGGTGTGTAACTGGTGGCAGTGTAACAAGACTCTGTAAAGGGGTGTGTAACTGGAGGCAGTGAAACAAGACTCTGTAAAGGGGTGTGTAACAGACAGCACTGTGCTCTGTCCATCCATCTATCCCTCCAATGTGCTGGGTCCATCCATTCACAGGCCTCTACCGAGGTGTCAGGCCTCTACCAAGGTGTCAGGCCTCCACCGAGGTGGCAGGGCTCTACCGAGGTGTCAGGCCTCTTCCGAGGTGTCAGGCCTCTACCGAGGTGTCAGGCCTCTACCGAGGTGTCAGGGCTCTACCGAGGTGTCAGGCCTCTACCGAGGTGGCAGGCCTCTACCGAGGTGTCAGGCCTCTACCGAGGTGTCAGGCCTCTACCAAGGTGGCAGGGCTCTACCGAGGTGTCAGGCCTCTACCGAGGTGTCAGGCCTCTACCGAGATGGCAGGCATCTACCGAGGTGGCAGGCCTCTACCGAGATGGCAGGCCTCTACCGAGGTGGCAGGCATCTACCGAGGTGTCAGGCATCTACCGAGGTGGCAGGCATCTACCGAGGTGTCAGGCATCTACCGAGGTGGCAGGCCTCTACCGAGGTGGCTGTATTTCCAGTTCCCTCTGTTTTTCATCCCAATGTGAAAAGAGCAGCAGGATGGAAAATAGAAATGGTTGTGTTGCACTGCGACTCTCTAACTCACAATTTCACTCAATGCTGCTTGGACAGAACTTTAACCTCCCTAGAAATGTATCACACTACAATACTATTCTTCCTCAGTACACTCCTCACTGCTGCTGAGCAGAACTTTAGGCTCCCTACGAATTACCACATTGTCCCTTGTCTCATTAGCTCTAAGCTAACCATAGCAACTAAACAGTAGCAGAACCAGTCGCGATGGCCCCGCTTAAAACGCCTCACTTTGAATGCAACGTGTCATTAGGAAGACGATAATTGATGTTTTGGTTGCTAGAGAGCGTTAGGGGAAATTAGTTTTAATTTATCTGTCATTTGGCATATCTTGTTGAAATTAATTTTTGCGCCCGAATAAAACTGTTCACCGTGGAGGCTTGTATGCTTTATTAGCAAGATGTATCATTGATCTCAAATGACTCAGACATTTCACTTGTTATTGTACTTCTGTCTCAATGTGAGTAGATTTCACTCGTGTTACATCACACAGTAGGTTCTGTGCATACTAGTCCCATCGGGCAGCGCACAATTGGCCTCAGCGTCGTCCGGGTTACGGTTTGGCCGGGGTAGGCCGTCATTGTAAAATAAGAATTTGTTCTTAACTGACTTGCCAAGTTAAATAAATGTGAAATAAATGTGAAATAAATGTTAGATAATGTTAGATAATGTTAGATCATGTTAGATAATGTTAGATAATGTTAGATCATGTTAGATCATGTTAGATAATGTTAGATAATGTTAGATAATGTTAGATAAATGTTAGATAAATGTTGGATAAATGTTAGATAAATGTTAGATAATGTTAGATAATGTTAGATAATGTTACATAATGTTAGATAAATGTTAGATAAATGTTGGATAAATGTTAGATAAATGTTAGATAATGTTAGATAATGTTAGATAATGTTGGATAAATGTTGGATAAATGTTGGATAAATGTTAGATAATGTTAGATAATGTTAGATAATGTTAGATAAATGTTAGATAAATGTTAGATAATGTTAGATAATGTTAGATAAATGTTAGATAAATGTTGGATAAATGTTAGATAAATAAAAATAAATAAAAGGACATTACACGGTAGGTTCTGTACACTGTCTGGAAATAACATCTATAGAAAGGTGTGGGAACCTCTAACATTGGAAATCTGACTGGTGAACTCATGGGTATTTCTGTGGTGTTTCAGTGTTAGAGATCAGTGTTAAATATATGGGAACCTCTAACATTGGAAATCTGACTGGTGAACTCATGGGTATTTCTGTGATGTTTCATCATGCAGTATGCTCTGTCATGTTCAGTGGCGCACAAAGGACAAATTAGTGTTTCTTATTGGACAAGTCTGTTTCAGTCAGTTTTCTTCAGTTTGGTACCAAGTGAACATTACCCAACATTACCTTGTTCTCTGCAGGACGGTGGCCGCCACCAACATGAACGAGACCAGTAGTCGCTCCCACGCCGTGTTCAACATTATCTTCACCCAGAAACGCCTCGACGCTGAGACTGATAACACCTCAGAGAAGGTAGGAAGGGCGCCACGTCTCAGCCCGAGGGGTCTCTCTTCATATACAGTACAATAAAATGCAACCAGAGCTCGCTCTCCTCATCCCTTCTAAAAAATATCAGAGGGATGCCAAAGAGAAGGGATGGGAGGAGTTTGAGAAAACTATGTTTGACATTCATCCCATCTCCCTTAGCTGCTTGAACTCTGTGACTTTAAGCCTGTTGAGAGAAAAAAAAGCTATTCATCTCTGTTTTTGCTGCCAGTTGTGGGGCTGCCGCTTGCCTCTGAGTCTGAGGGCGCTTGGAAATGTGTCCGTGGCATTGTGAGGGAGGGTGTCTTGTGCCAACTGTTGAATGAATTAGTTTTTAAAATAAATGACTTTGGCTGGCGTTTTCAGTCAACTCATGCGTTTCTCTGCGCTACCATTGATGTTTTCTGTCACAGGTCAGCAAAATCAGCCTGGTGGATTTGGCCGGCAGCGAGAGGGCCGACTCCACAGGCGCCAAGGGGACCAGGCTCAAGGTGAGACGTCCTCCTTCCTCTTCCTCCTCCTCCTCTCCCTCTGCCTCTCTGTTACATACTTTTCAAGTTTTTAGTCTATTTGTTAATGTGTAATGAATACATTTAAAATCTTGCAATTGGATATACTGCTGGCAGTGAGGACCCCTAGACCTAGGGTGTATATTGGTGAAGTGATTGAGTTGCTGTTGACTATATTAACCATGTTGACTATATTAACCATGTTGACTATATTAACCATGTTGACCATATTGACCATGTTGACCATATTGACCATATTGACCATGTTGACCATATCGACCATAGTAACCATGTTGACCATGTTGACCATGTTGACCATGTTGACCATGTTGATCATGTTAGTCATATTGACCATATCGACCATAGTAACCATGTTGACCATATTGACCATATCGACCATAGTAACCATGTTGACCATGTTGACCATGTTGACCATGTTGACCATATTGACCATATTGACCATATCGACCATAGTAACCATGTTGACCATGTTGACCATGTTGACCATGTTGACCATATTGACCATATCGACCATAGTAACCATGTTGACCATATTGACCATGTTGACCATGTTGACCATGTTGATCATGTTAGTCATATTGACCATGTTGACCATGTTGACAATGTTGACCATGTTGGTCATATTACTCCTTGACTGCTACAGGAAGGAGCGAACATCAACAAATCACTGACCACACTGGGGAAAGTAATCTCTGCTTTGGCCGAAGTGGTACGTATAACTTTTATGTAATATAACAAACGTGCATCATTCATAATTTTTTTGGACAATATGTAAGGTGGAAATTAAAGTTTCTCTTTTGTGATTCACTTTGTAGGATTCTGCACAAAATAAGAACAAGAAGAAAAAGAAAGTGGAGAGTCACATCCCTTACAGAGACTCTGTGTTGACCTGGCTATTGAGAGAGAACTTAGGTGGGAACCTTTAACTTTACAGAGACTCTGTGTTGACCTAGCTACTGAGAGAGAACTTAGGTAGGAACCTTTAACTTTACAGAGATTCTGTGTTGACCTGGCTACTGAGAGAGAACTTAGGTAGGAACCTTTAACTTTACAGAGACTCTGTGTTGACCTGGCTACTGAGAGAGAACTTAGGTGGGAACCTTTAACTTTACAGAGACTCTATGTTGACCTGGCTACTGAGAGAGAACTTAGGTGGGAACCTTTAACTTTACAGAGACTCTGTGTTGACCTGGCTACTGAGAGAGAACTTAGGTGGGAACCTTTAACTTTACAGAGACTCTGTGTTGACCTGGCTACTGAGAGAGAACTTAGGTGGGAACCTTTAACTTTACAGAGACTCTGTGTTGACCTGGCTACTGAGAGAGAACTTAGGTGGGAACCTTTAACTTTACAGAGACTCTGTGTTGACCTGGCTATTGAGAGAGAACTTAGGTGGGAACTAACTTAACAGAGATTATGTGTTGACCTGGCTACTGAGAGAGAACTTAGGTAGGAACCTTCAACTTTACAGAGACTCTGTGTTGACCTGGCTATTGAGAGAGAACTTAGGTAGGAACCTTCAACTTTACAGAGACTCTGTGTTGACCTGGCTATTGAGAGAGAACTTAGGTGGGAACCGATAATCTGGTTTGTGAGAGAGAATTTAGGTAGGTAAAGATAGCTATTATAACCTTCTATTAGTCCTAGTGTATGCACAGTATGTACCAGATCCTAATTAATCTTACAGATCCTAATTCATCTGACAGAGCCTAATTCATCTTAACTCCTTTCTTGTTCAGGGGGAAACTCTCGTACTGCCATGGTTGCTGCTCTCAGTCCAGCTGACATCAACTATGACGAGACTCTCAGCACACTCAGGTAAAGGAACAGAGAACTCTCTCTCTCTCTCTCTCTCTCTCTCTCTCTCTCTCTCTCTCTCTCTCTCTCTCTCTCTCTCTCTCTCTCTCTCTCTCTCTCTCTCTCTCTCTCTCTCTCTCTATTTGTCCCTCTTCTCTTTCTCTTTCTCTATTTGTCCCTCTTCTCTCTCTCTCTCTCTCTCTCTCTCTCTCTCTCTCTCTCTCTCTCTCTCTCTCTCTCTCTCTCTCTCTCTCTCTCTCTTCTCTCTTTCTCTCTCTCTCCCTCTTCTCTTTCTCTTTCTCTATTTGTCCCTCTTCTCTCTCTCTCTTTCTCTTTCTCTCTTTGTCCCTCTCTCTCTCTCTCTCTCTTCTCTCTCTCTCTCTCTCTCTCTCTCTCTCTCTCTCTCTCTCTCTCTCTCACTCTCTCTCTCTCTCTCTCTCTCTCTCTCTCTCTCTCTCTCTCTCTCTCTCTCTCTCTCTCTCTCTCTCTCACACAGCAGCTGATCAATGATGTATTGATGGACAAGACCTTGTAGAATAGAGCGAGCCCATTATTGCATTTCCTCATTGGCTTGTTCCCTGTGCCAGATTCACTCTTAAAACACCCTTCCATGTTGCAGCTGCATTGTGTGATGGTGTGTGTGTGTGTGTGTGTGTGTGTGTGTGTGTGTGTGTGTGTGTGTGTGTGTGTGTGTGTGTGTGTGTGTGTGTGTGTGTGTGTGTGTGTGTGTGTGTGTGTGTGTGTGTGTGTGTGTGTGTGTGTGTGTGTGTGTGTCCGTGTGTCTGTGTGTGTGTGTTCGAGATCAGGTCTCATCATGCCAATTATCCTTTCTCCTCAAAAGGTACGCAGACCGAGCCAAACAGATTCGCTGTAATGCTGTGATCAACGAGGACCCGAACAATCGATTGGTTCGTGAGCTGAAGGAGGAGGTGGGCCGTCTGAGAGACTTGCTCCTATCCCAGGGCTTGGGAGACATCCTTGAGAGTAAGGGCTCGTCCAATGGGCTGTCCTGGCCTTCTATACTGTAATCATGATTGGCTGCAACATTCTGGTAACTTCCTGGGTTTTCCAGGAAGATTCTGGAATCGGGAAGGGAGTGAGCAGGAAATCCATATTCCTCCAACTAGGATTCATGGAAAACATGGGAATTTGGAGGAAGTTACAGGAATTTAGCATCTCTGTAGAGCTAGAGATGGCGTAGCTATTTAAGGGTGGAAACCACATCTCAGTCACAAGTGAACATTCACAGTGGAAATCCCTAGCTATTCACTCACTGCTCCCCCCCCCTCCCAATGTCTCTCTCTCTCTCTCTCCTGCCCACTTCCTTGGCACTCACAGTCTCCGGTCTCCTTTTTGTCCTCTCTAAATCACTTCACACATCTCTCACAAACCTCCTTCAGTCTGTGTGTTAACAGAAGATTGTGTGGATCAGTCTAACTTACCCTTCTTTACTTACAACCTCTTCTGACGAATGAGTTTCAATGGCATATTAGGATGCAAAACAACCAAGCCTATGAATTCAACTCAGAGAATGATTGAAAACCAAGATACGTAATAAAACAAGACTGATTGATATGGACTAACTACTTATCTATCACTTTATTCCTGATTATATGTACATATCTACCTCAATTACCTGGTACCCCTGCACACCCCTCCTGTTAGCAGCATCAGTATGTTAGCAGCATCAGTATGTTAGCAGGACCAGTATGTTAGCAGGACCAGTATGTTAGCAGGACCAGTATGTTAGCAGGACCAGTATGTTAGCAGGACCAGTGTGTTAGCAGCATCAGTATGTTAGCAGGACCAGTATGTTAGCAGGACCAGTATGTTAGCAGGACCAGTATGTTAGCAGGACCAGTGTGTTAGCAGCATCAGTATGTTAGCAGGACCAGTATGTTAGCAGGACCAGTATGTTAGCAGGACCAGTGTGTTAGCAGCATCAGTATGTTAGCAGGACCAGTATGTTAGCAGGACCAGTATGTTAGCAGGACCAGTATGTTAGCAGGACCAGTATGTTAGCAGCATCAGTATGTTAGCAGGACCAGTATGTTAGCAGGACCAGTGTGTTAGCAGGACCAGTATGTTAGCAGGACCAGTATGTTAGCAGGACCAGTATGTTAGCAGCATCAGTATGTTAGCAGGACCAGTATGTTAGCAGGACCAGTATGTTAGCAGGACCAGTGTGTTAGCAGGACCAGTATGTTAGCAGGACCAGTATGTTAGTAGGACCAGTATGTTAGCAGGACCAGTATGTTAGTAGGACTAGTATGTTAGCTTCACCAGTATGTTAGCAGAACCAGTATGTTAGCTAGTATGTTAGCTTCACCAGTATGTTAGCAGGACCAGTATGTTACCACCTCCAGTACATTAGCTTCACCAGCATGTTAGCATGACCAGTATGTTAGCAGGACCAGTAAGTTAGCGACACCAGTATGTTAGCAGAACCAGTATGTGAGCAGCACCAGTATGTTAGCAGAACCACTATGTTAGCAGGGCCAGTATGTTAGCAGGGCCAGTATGTTAGCAGCACCAGTATGTTAGCAGGACCAGTATGTTAGCATGACCAGTATATTAGCAGAACCAGTATGTTAGCAGGACCAGTTTGTCATTAGGACGAGTATATTAGCAGAACCAGTATGTTAGCAGGACCAGTTTGTTTATGCAGTATATTAGCAGAACCAGTATGTTAGCAAGACCAGTGTGTTAGCAGGACCAGTATGTTAGCAGGACCAGTATGTTAGCACCACCAGTATGTTAGCAGGACCAGTATGTTAGCATGACCAGTATATTAGCAGAACCAGTATGTTAGCAGGACCAGTTTGTCATTATGACGAGTATATTAGCAGAACCAGTATGTTAGCAGGACCAGTGTGTTAGCAGGACCAGTATGTTAGCAGGACCAGTATGTTAGCAGGACCAGTTTGTCATTATGACGAGTATATTAGCAGAACCAGTATGTTAGCAAGACCAGTGTGTTAGCAGGACCAGTATGTTAGCAGGACCAGTATGTTAGCTTCAGCAGTATGTTAGCAGGACCAGTATGTTAGCAGGACCAGTATGTTAGCACCACCAGTATGTTAGCAGTACCAGTATGTTAGCAAGACCAGTGTGTTAGCAGGACCAGTATGTTAGCAGGACCAGTATGTTAGCAGGACCAGTATGTTAGCAGGACCAGTATGTTAGCAGTACCAGTATGTTAGCAAGACCAGTGTGTTAGCAGGACCAGTGTGTTAGCAGGACCAGTATGTTAGCATGATGAGTATATTAGCAGGACCAGTATGTTAGCACCACCAGTATGTTAGCAGGACCAGTATGTTAACACCACCAGTATGTTAGAAGGACCAGTATGTTAGCACCTCCAGTATATTAGCTTCACCAGTGCATGTTAGCATGGCCAGTATGTTAGCAGGACCAGTATGTTAGTTCACCAGTATGTTAGCAGAACCAGTATGTGAGCAGCACCAGTATGTTAGCAGAACCAGTATGTTAGCAGGGCCAGTATGTTAGCAGGGCCAGTATGTTAGCAGCACCAGTATGTTAGCAGGACCAGTATGTTAGCAGGACCAGTTTGTTAGCAGGACCAGTATGTTAGCAGAACCAGTATGTTAGCATGACCAGTATGTTAGCAGGACCAGTATGATAGCAAGACCAGTGTGTTAGCAGGACCAGTATGTTAGCAGGACCAGTATGTTAGCAAGACCAGTGTGTTAGCAGGACCAGTGTGTTAGCAGGACCAGTATGTTAGCTTCACCAGTATGTTAGCAGGACCAGTATGTTAGCATGACCAGTATATTAGCAGAACCAGTATGTTAGCAGGACCAGTTTGTCATTATGACGAGTATATTAGCAGAACCAGTATGTTAGCAGGACCAGTATCTTAGCAGGACCAGTATGTTAGCTTCACCAGTATGTTAGCAGGACCAGTATGTTAGCAGGACCAGTATGTTAGCACCACCAATATGTTAGCAGGACCAGTATGTTAGCAGGACCAGTATGTTAGCAGGACCAGTATGTTAGCAGCACCAGTATGTTAGCAGGACCAGTATGTTAGCAGGACCAGTATGTTAGCAGGACCAGTATGTTAGCACCACCAGTATGTTAGAAGGACCAGTATGTTAGCACCTCCAGTATATTAGCTTCACCAGCATGTTAGCATGACCAGTATGTTAGCAGGACCAGTAAGTTAGCGACACCAGTATGTTAGCAGAACCAGTATGTGAGCAGCACCAGTATGTTAGCAGAACCAGTATGTTAGCAGGGCCAGTATGTTAGCAGGGCCAGTATGTTAGCAGGGCCAGTATGTTAGCATGATGAGTATATTAGCAGAACCAGTATGTTAGCAGGACCAGTATGTTAGCAAGACCAGTGTGTTAGCAGGACCAGTATGTTAGCAAGACCAGTGTGTTAGCAGGACCAGTGTGTTAGCAGGACCAGTATGTTAGCTTCACCAGTATGTTAGCAGGACCAGTATGTTAGCATGACCAGTATATTAGCAGAACCAGTATGTTAGCAGGACCAGTTTGTCATTATGTGTTATATTAGCAGAACCAGTATGTTAGCAGGACCAGTATCTTAGCAGGACCAGTATGTTAGCTTCACCAGTATGTTAGCAGGACCAGTATGTTAGCAGGACCAGTATGTTAGCACCACCAGTATGTTAGCAGTACCAGTATGTTAGCAAGACCAGTGTGTTAGCAGGACCAGTATGTTAGCAGGACCAGTATGTTAGCAGTACCAGTATGTTAGCAAGACCAGTGTGTTAGCAGGACCAGTATGTTAGCAGGACCAGTATGTTAGCAGGACCAGTATGTTAGCACCACCAGTATGTTAGAAGGACCAGTATGTTAGCTTCACCAGCATGTTAGCATGACCAGTATGTTAGCAGGACCAGTAAGTTAGCGACACCAGTATGTTAGCAGAACCAGTATGTGAGCAGCACCAGTATGTTAGCAGAACCAGTATGTTAGCAGGGCCAGTATGTTAGCAGGGCCAGTATGTTAGCAGGGCCAGTATGTTAGCATGATGAGTATATTAGCAGAACCAGTATGTTAGCAGGACCAGTATGTTTAGCAAGACCAGTGTGTTAGCAGGACCAGTATGTTAGCAAGACCAGTGTGTTAGCAGGACCGGTATGTTAGCAGGACCGGTATGTTAGCAGGACCAGTATGTTAGCAGGACCAGTATGTTAGCAGAACCAGTATGTTAGCATGACCAGTGTGTTAGCAGGACCAGTTTGTTAGCAGGACCAGTATGTTAGCTTCACCAGTATGTTAGCAGGACCAGTATGTTAGCAGGACCAGTAAGTTAGCAGGACCAGTATGTTAGCAGCAGCTGTTCAGCTAACACTGAGTGAATGAGTTAGTCTCTCACTGTGTTCTCCTGTCTCTCACTGTGTTCTCCTGTCTCTCACTGTGTTCTCCTGTCTCTCACTGTGTTCTCCTTTCTCTCACTGTGTTCTCCTGTCTCTCACTGGGTTCTCCTTTCTCTCACTGTGTTCTCCTGTCTCTCACTGTGTTCTCCTGTCTCTCACTGTGTTCTCCTGTCTCTAACTGTGTTCTCCTGTCTCTAACTGTGTTCTCCTTTGTCTGTCTTTCTGTCTCTCTCTTTCTTTCTCTCCCAGCGTACAAGGGGCCAGCTCTTGGCACTGATGTTGCTGGTTTGAAATGTGTTTTCTATATTTCTCTACTGTTTATCTCTATACGGTTTATCTCTCTACTGTTTATCTATCTACTGTTTATCTCTACTGTTTCTCTCTCTATTGTTTATATATCTCTCTACTGTTTCTATATCTCTCTACTGTTTCTATATCTCTCTTCTGTTTCTATATCTCTCTACTGTTTATCTCTCTACTGTTTTCACTCTGTTCTCCAGTCTCTACTGTGTTCTCCTGTCTCTCACTGTGTTCACCTGTCTCTCACTGGGTTCTCCGGTCTCTCACTGTGTTCTCCTGTCTCTCATTGTGTTCTCCTGTCTCTCACTGGGTTCTCCTGCCTCTCACTGGGTTCTCCGGTCTCTCACTGTGTTCTCCTGTCTCTCATTATGTTCTCCTGTCTCTCACTATGTTCTCCTATATTTTACTGTGTTCTCCTTTGTCTGTCTTTCTGTCTCTCTCTTTCTTTCTCTCCCAGCGTACAAGGGGCCAGCTCTTGGCACTGACGTTGCTGGTTTGAAATGTGTGTTTCTATATTTCTCTACTGTTTATCTCTCTACTGTTTATCTCTCTACTGTTTCTATATCTCTCTACTGTTTATCTCTCTACTGTTTATCTCTCTACTGTTTCTATATCTCTCTACTGTTTCTCTCTCTACTGTTTCTCTCTCTACTGTTTCTATATCTCTCTACTGTTTATCTCTCTACTGTTTCTATATCTCTCTACTGTTTCTATATCTCTCTACTGTTTCTATATCTCTATACTGTTTATCTCTCTACTGTTTATCTCTCTACTGTTTATCTCTCTACTGTTTCTATATCTCTCTACTGTTTATCTATCTATTGTTTCTAAAGTATCTCTCTACTGTTTCTCTCTCTACTGTTTCTCTCTACTGTTTCTCTCTACTGTTTCTTTCTATGCTGTTTCTCTCTCTACTGTTTATCTCTCTACTTTTTTATCTCTCTAATGTTTCTATATTTCTCTACTGTTTCTCTCTACTGTTTATCTCTCTACTGTTTGTATATCTCTCTACTGTTTATCTCTATACGGTTTATCTCTCTACCGTTTCTATATCTACTGTTTATCTCTATACTGTTTATCTCTACTGTTTATCTCTCTACTGTTTATCTCTACTGTTTCTCTCTCTACTGTTTATCTATCTACTGTTTATCTCTCTACTGTTTCTCTCTCTACTGTTTCTATATCTACTGTTTATCTCTATACTGTTTATCTCTACTGTTTATCTCTCTACTGTTTATCTCTACTGTTTCTCTCTCTACTGTTTATCTCTATACTGTTTATCTCTCTACTGTTTGTTTATCTCTCTACTGTTTATCTCTCTACTGTTTCTATATCTACTGTTTCTCTCTCTACTGTTTCTCTCTCTACTTTTTCTCTCTACTGTTTATCTCTACTGTTTATCTCTACTGTTTCTCTCTCTACTGTTTATCTGTCTGGCTTTAGGCTGTTTCTTTGTCTGTCCTCTGTACTCTTTGCTCCATGCTGCTTAGCATCGACAGCATGTTCTTATAGCTGTACTCTGCTGCACCAGATTAATGACTAATCATTAAGATAATCAACTATTATTTCTTATTGCCCAGGAAAATATTGATCACAACTAATCAGTACCAGATCAACAAGTACATGTGGCTTGCTCTAGAGGTCAGCCTGGTTGTTAGTAGGCTATCTGCTAGAAAACACCTAAGACCTATCAGATGCATTTCTGGGCTTGGACAGTACATTACATTACATTTAAGTCATTTAGCATTTAAGTCATTTAGCATTTAAGTCATTTAGCAGACGCTCTTATCCAGAGATGCAGTTTCCCTCTGGTGTTACAGACATTAGCTTTATCGCTTGTGTCCAGAGTTCAGAAAAGGCGACCTACAGCAGTATGTTTTCAGAACCTCACTCAGCCAGCCGTCGTACAGTTTGGAAGAGGTGTACAGTGGGCCTCCTTATGTAGCCTACAGACTACAGGCTGGAGTAGGTAGGAAACTGCAAATATGCATTCGGATAATTAACTGTACATTCGAGTAGATTGATTCTCAGATAGAGGTCTGAGTGACAGACTAGGGGCCCTTAAAGCAACACCAGTAAGCCATGCTCATCTTACACTGAGTTACTGATTGATTCTATCACAGAGTTGGTTCATCTGTCTCTCTCTCTCTCTCTCTCTCTCTCTCTCTCTCTCTCTCTCTCTCTCTCTCTCTCTCTCTCTCTCTCTGTCTCTCTCTCTCTCTCTCTCTCTTCTCTGTCTCTCTCTCTCTGTCTCTCTCTCTCTCTCTCTCTCTCTCTCTGTCTCTCTCTCTCTGTGTCTCTGTCTCTCTCTCTCTGTCTCTCTCTCTCTCTCTCTCTCTCTCTCTCTTTTCTCTCTCTCTTTCCTCTCTCTATTTCTCTCTCTCTCTCTCTCTCTCTCTCTCTCTCTCTCTCTCTCTCTCTCTCTCTCTCTCTCTCTCTCTCTCTCTCTCTCTCTCTCTCTCTCTCTCTCTCTCTCTCTCATTTTCTCTCTCTCTCTCTCTCTCTCTCTCTCTCTCTCTCTCTCTCTCTCTCTCTCTCTCTCTCTCTCTCTCTCTTTTCTCCCTCTCTCTCTCTCTCTCATTTTCTCTCTCTCTCTCTCTCTCTCTCTCTCTCTCTCTCTCTCTCTCTCTCTCTCTCTCTCTCTCTCTCTCTCTCTCTCTCTCTCACCTCCTCTTTCTGTCTTTCTGTTTTTCCTCTCTCAGCGTACAAGGGGCCTCCCGGCACGGACGTTGCTGGTTTGAAATGTGTGTTAATGTTTCTTAATTTGTCTCTCTGCTGTGTTTTTGGCTGTCCTCTTATACGCTTCGCTCCATGGCACCTTTCGCAGCACCAGAGTAATGTGTCAATAGTTGTACTCTCTGCAGCACCAGAGTAATGTGACAATAGTTGTACTCTCTGCAGCACCAGAGTAATGTGACAATAGTTGTACTCTCTGCAGCACCAGAGTAATGTGACAATAGTTGTACTCTCTGCAGCACCAGAGTAATGTGACAATGGTAGTACTCTCTGCAGCACCAGAGTAATGTGTCAATAGTTGTACTCTCTGCAGCACCAGAGTAATGTGACAATAGTTGTACTCTCTGCAGCACCAGAGTAATGTGACAATAGTTGTACTTTCTGCAGCACCAGAGTAATGTGTCAATAGTTGTACTCTCTGCAGCACCAGAGTAATGTGTCAATAGTTGTACTCTCTGCAGCACCAGAGTAATGTGTCAATAGTTGTACTCTCTGCAGCACCAGAGTAATGTGACAATAGTTGTACTCTCTGCAGCACCAGAGTAATGTGACAATAGTTGTACTCTCTGCAGCACCAGAGTAATGTGACAATAGTTGTACTCTCTGCAGCACCAGAGTAATGTGACAATAGTTGTACTCTCTGCAGCACCAGAGTAATGTGACAATAGTTGTACTCTCTGCAGCACCAGAGTAATGTGACAATAGTTGTACTCTCTGCAGCACCAGAGTAATGTGACAATAGTTGTACTCTCTGCAGCACCAGAGTAATGTGACAATAGTTGTACTCTCTGCAGCACCAGAGTAATGTGACAATAGTTGTACTCTCTGCAGCACCAGAGTAATGTGACAATAGTTGTACTCTCTGCAGCACCAGAGTAATGTGACAATAGTTGTACTCTCTGCAGCACCAGAGTAATGTGACAATAGTTGTTTATTGATTAATTGATTAATAATCAGTTAATTAATCAAAAGTTGTTCAAAATGCCATGGAAAATATTGATCGCGATCAATCATGTGCACATGTATGTATCAGATCAACAAGGACACGTGGCCTTCGGGCAGACTTGCTCTAGAGGTCAGCCTGGTTGTTAGTAGGCTATCTGCTAGAAAATACCTAAGAGATATCAGATGCAATTCTGGGCTTGGACAGTAGGTGCTGTTTCCCTCTGTTGCTGTAGAGGTTCTCTTGTGGACTGGGCTCATATAGCTTTATCGCTGGTGTCCAGAGTTCAGGAAGGCGACCAACGGCAGTATGTTTTTAAAAATATTTTTTTAGGAAATATATATTTTGTTACAGCAGTTCTATGTGACAACCTTAATCAATTTCCTGAGGTAACGGGAAATGACTCCTTAATAAGGTAAACACTTCATATATTTTACGCCCCAGCTGTCCTTTTTATCACAGGAAATTGGTGTTTTGCTACTGTGTGTTTAATACCAGTATTAGCGAACAGATGGCGACAGACTTCAGGGTGTAAGAAGTGGTACATGTGTCATCTTGACTGGCAGGCGCAACAGGAAGGACCCAGACTGGTGATTCGGTCTACTTTGACACTCGGGGTGTTGGTATGGCAACACCTACCTACCTGCAGTGCTGAGACTCATTGTTTTCCATAGAAGGTGGCATATACCGTTCGCTATATTGTGCACTTGTAACGGCGTTCAGTCAGACCGAAATGCAGCGTGTAGGTTACTCATGACTTTAATGAAAGATATGACGGTACATGAAATAACTGAAATACGAAAACAACAAACGGAACGTGAAACCTAATACAGCCTATCTGGTGAATACTACACAAAGACAGGAACAATCACCCACAAAATACAAAGGGAACTCAGGCTACCTAAATACGGTTCCCAATCAGAGACAACGATAAGCACCTGACTCTAATTGAGAATCGCCTCAGGCAGCCAAGCCTATACCACACCCCTAATCAACCGTAATCCCAAATACTACAAACCCCAATACGAAACACAACATATAAACCCATGTCACACCCTGGCCTACCCAAACATATAACAAAAACACAAAATACAATGACCAAGGCGTGACAGCACTGTGATAAATTCATAGCCTGTGGAATAGATATTTGAGAACAATACAATGGATAAAGACCAGGAAGACAAAAAAAAAAAATCACCTATATTTCAGTGTGATGAATCTATTAGTACAATCTTGATTGACAAGGAATTTCCTCATCTTATACAGTCCACGGGGTGTCCCAAGTGGCATCATAATCCCTACTACCTTTGTCCAAAGCCCTATGGGCCCTGGTCGAATGTAGTGCACTATAATAGGGAATAGGGTGCCACTTGGGGCACCCCGTGTTCTAAATAGTTGTCAAGGAGACCTTCCTTTCTCTCTGAAGTAGAGTACAGTGGATAAAGACCAGGAAGGAAACCACATCCCCTCTCTCTGTAGTATAGTACTGTGGATAAAGACCAGGAAGGAAACCACATCCCCTCTCTCTGTAGTATAGTACTGTGGATAAAGACCAGGAAGGAAACCACATCCCCTCTCTCTGTAGTATAGTACTATGGAGAGACCAGGAAGGAAACCACATCCCCTCTCTCTATAGTATAGTACTATGGAGAGACCAGGAAGGAAACCACATCCTCTCTCTCTGTAGTAGAGTACTGTGGAGAGACCAGGAAGGAAACCACATCCCCTCTCTCTATAGTATAGCACTGTGGAGAGACCAGGAAGACCAGAAACCACATCCCCTCTCTCTGTAGTATAGCACTGTGGCGAGACCAGGAAGGAAACCACATCCTTTCTCTCTGTAGTAGAGTACTGTGGATAAAGTACTGTGGATAAAGACCAGGAAGGAAACCACATCCCCTCTCTCTGTACTGTGGATAAAGACCAGGAAGGAAACCACATCCCCTCTCTCTGTAGTAGAGTACTGTGGAGAGACCAGGAAGGAAACCACATCCCCTCTCTCTGTAGTAGAGTACTGTGGAGAGACTGTAGTAGAGTACTGTGGAGAGACCAGGAAGGAAACCACATCCCCTCTCTCTGTAGTAGAGTACTGTGGAGAGACCAGGAAGGAAACCACATCCCTCTCTCTGTAGTAGAGTACTGTGGAGAGACCAGGAAGGAAACCACATCCCCTCTCTCTGTAGTAGAGTACTGTGGATAAAGACCAGGAAGGAAACCACATCCCCTCTCTCTGTATCCCCAGGAAGGAAACCACATCCCTCTCTCTGTAGTGTAGTGGAGAGACCAGGAAGGAAACCACATCCCCTCTCTGTGGAGAGACCAGGAAGGAAACCACATCCCCTCTCTCTGTAGTAGAGTACTGTGGAGAGACCAGGAAGGAAACCACATCTCCTCTCTCTGTAGTAGAGTACTGTGGAGAAAGACCAGGAAGAAGTAGTAGAGTACTGTGGACCAGGAAGGAAACCACATCCCCTCTCTCTGTAGTAGAGTACTGTGGAGAGACCAGGAAGGAAACCACATCCCCTCTCTCTGTAGTAGAGTACTGTGGATAGACCAGGAAGGAAACCACATCCCCTCTCTCTGTAGTAAGTACTGATGTGGAAAGACCAGGAAGGAAACCACATCCCCTCTCTCTGTAGTATAGTACTGTGGAGAGACCAGGAAGGAAACCACATCCCCTCTCTCTGTAGTAGAGTACTGTGGATAAAGACCAGGAAGGAAACCACATCCCCTCTCTCTGTAGTATAGTACTGTGGAGAGACCAGGAAGGAAACCACATCCCCTCTCTCTGTAGTAGAGTACTGTGGATAAAGACCAGGAAGGAAACCACATCCCCTCTCTCTGTAGTAGAGTACTGTGGAGAGACCAGGAAGGAAACCACATCTCCTCTCTCTGTAGTAGAGTACTGTGGAGAGACCAGAAGGAAACCACATCCCCTCTCTCTGTAGTATAGTACTGTGGAGAGACCAGGAAGGAAACCACATCCCCTCTCTGTAGTAGAGTACTGTGGAGAGACCAGGAAGGAAACCACATCTCCTCTCTCTGTAGTAGAGTACTGTGGAGAGACCAGGAAGGAAACCAGGAAGGAAACCATCCCCTCTCTCTGTAGTATAGTACTGTGGAGAGACCAGGAAGGAAACCACATCCCCTCTCTCTGTAGTAGAGTACTGTGGAGAGTCCAGGAAGGAAACCACATCCCCTCTCTCTGTAGTATAGTACTGTGGATAAAGACCAGGAAGGAAACCACATCCCCTCTCTCTGTAGTATAGTAGAGACCAGGAAGGAAACCACATCCCCTCTCTCTGTGGAGTACTGTGGATAAAGACCAGGAAGGAAACCACATCCCCTCTCTCTGTAGTATAGTACTGTGGAGAGACCATCCCCTCTCTCTGTAGTAGAGTACTGTGGAGAGTCCAGGAAGGAAACCACATCCCCTCTCTCTGTAGTATAGTACTGTGGATAAAGACCAGGAAGGAAACCACATCCCCTCTCTCTGCAGTATAGTACTGTGGATAAAGACCAGGAAGGAAACCACATCCCCTCTCTCTGTAGTATAGTACTGTGGATAAAGACCAGGAAGGAAACCACATCCCCTCTCTCTGCAGTATAGTACTGTGGAGAGACCAGGAAGGAAACCACATCCCCATCAGTACAGTAGATCATCTTGATGTGGACTCCTCCCATGATTAACAAAGAATCTCAACCTCAATATACAGTATACAGTGTTCTAGAATATACAGTACAGTGTTCTAGAATATGCCATTTAGCAGACGCTTTTATCCAAAGCGACTTACAGTCATGTGTGCATACATTCTACGTATGGGTGGTCCCGGGAATCGAACCCACTACCCTGGCGTTACAAGCGCCATGCTCTACCAACTGAGCTACAACGGAAGGCAGTTTTGTCTGCCTTCCGTTGCGCTCTTGAAGTAGAAATGTATTTCCCTGTTCCAATAATAGATTTACTAACAATTGTTTTTTAAAGTTTTTGTTGTTTTACAGTAGCTGTCAGAGCAGTTAGTGATCCTCAGCTTTTTAGACGTCCAAAGTAATCGTGTCTCGGTGCACCCACAGCACTCCAGTCTAGACGGTCTTCTGTGGTTCTTCCCCATGGTATTTCATCATTAGATTACATTGATGGAGCGTTTGATATGAGGAAGGAAACCTCTCAGTGAAGAAGCTGGTATCGTAGCCTTGTCGTAGATGTAGTAGCCTTGTCGTAGCCTTGTCGTAGATGTCGTAGCCTTGTCGTAGATGTAGTAGCCTTGTCGTAGCCTTGTCGTAGATGTCGTAGCCTTGTCGTAGATGTAGTAGCCTTGTCGTAGATGTAGTAGCCATGTCGTAGCCTTGTCGTAGCCTTGTCGTAGATGTCGTAGCCATGTCGTAGATGTAGTAGCCATGTCGTAGCCTTGTCGTAGATGTAGTAGCCATGTCGTAGCCTTGTCGTAGCCATGTCGTAGATGTAGTAGCCTTGTCGTAGATGCAGTAGCCATGTCGTAGCCTTGTCGTAGCCTTGTCGTAGATGTCGTAGCCATGTCGTAGATGTCGTAGCCATGTCGTAGCCTTGTCGTAGCCTTGTCGTAGATGTAGTAGCCATGTCGTAGCCTTGTCGTAGCCTTGTCGTAGATGTAGTAGCCTTGTCGTAGCCTTGTCGTAGATGTCGTAGACTTGTCGTAGATGTAGTAGCCTTGTCGTAGATGTAGTAGCCTTGTCGTAGCCTTGTCGTAGATGTCGTAGCCTTGTCGTAGATGTAGTAGCCTTGTCGTAGCCTTGTCGTAGATGTCGTAGCCTTGTCGTAGATGTAGTAGCCTTGTCGTAGCCATGTCGTAGCCATGTCGTAGCCTTGTCGTAGATGTAGTAGCCTTGTCGTAGCCACGTCGTAGCCATGTCGTAGCCACGTCGTAGATGTAGTAGCCTTGTCGTAGATGTCGTAGCCTTGTCGTAGATGTAGTAGCCTTGTCGTAGATGTAGTAGCCTTGTCGTAGCCTTGTCGTAGATGTAGTAGCCTTGTCGTAGATGTAGTAGCCTTGTCGTAGCCTTGTCGTAGCCATGTCGTAGCCTTGTCGTAGCCACGTCGTAGCCATGTCATAGCCTTGTGGTAGCCATGTGGTAGCCATGGTCGTAGCCATGGTCGTAGCCATGTCATAGCCTTGTGGTAGCCATGTGGTAGCCATGGTCGTAGCCATGGTCGTAGCCACGTCGTAGCCATGGTCGTAGCCACGTCGTAGCCATGGTCGTAGCCATGGTCGTAGCCATGTCATAGCCTTTTGGTAGCCATGGTCGTAGCCATGTCGTAGCCATGTCGTAGCCACGTCGTAGCCTTGTCATAGATGTCGTAGCCATGTCGTAGCCACGTCTTAGCCATGGTCGTAGCCATGGTTGTAGCCATGTCGTAGCCACGTCGTAGCCATGTGGTAGCCATGTGTTAGCCATGTCGTAGCCACGTCGTAGCCACGTCGTAGCCATGTGGTAGCCATGTCGTAGCCACGTCGTAGCCATGGTTGTAGCCATGTTGTAGCAACGTCGTAGCGATGTCATCGCCTTGTCGTAGCCTTGGTCGTAGCCACGTCATAGCCTTGTCGCAGCCATGTCGTAGCCATGTCGTAGCCATGTCGTAGCCTTGTCGTAGCCTTGTCGTAGCCATGTCGTAGCCTTGTCGTAGCCTTGGTCGTAGCCACGTCGTAGCCATGTCGTAGCCACGTCGTAGCCATGTCGTAGCCATGTCGTAGCCACGTCGTAGCCATGTCATAGCCATGTCGTAGCCATGTCATAGCCATGTCGTAGCCATGTCATAGCCATGTCATAGCCATGCGACAGGGAACTAACCCTCAGAGGGAAGGGACATCAGTGTTGTTGTTGAGGATGATTCTGAATGGCTTTACTGACTGATAAACGCTTTGCTTGAAGCTTGACGGCATTCTTTGGATTTGGCTTTATGTTAGATCGTTTTGTTTCAGGATTAGCAGCACCCCCCCCCCACCCAGTTGCACTTGTATGCCCATACTGCCACATCTTTTACATTCTTCTTCTGGCTTTCTGCTGCGCTGCTCTTGTCTTCTCTTCCTTGTGTGTTTCTTACTCGCAGTTAAATGTTCTCTTTGTGTTTCAGATTAGTTTCATGTCTTCTTCTTCTTCTTCCTTCTTTTCTATTTTTCCTTCTCCTCTCGTCCTTTTCTGTCCGCTTCTCTCCGTCTCTCTTACCTCCCCGTACCCTGCGCTAAATCCCCACTTCCTGCCCCCACTCCCACCACCCACTATTTCCTCTGTCCCTCCCCCTCCCCTGACAGACCTATCCGATTTCAAGAACAATAACAATAATCGCCAAGCTGTCAATCAAAAGGATGATCTCTCCACAGTGACCAATGCCATGACGGGGATGAGCCCCTCCCCCTCTCTGTCCGCCCTTTCCAGTCGAGCCGGATCCATCGCCAGCCTCCACGACCGCATCATGTTCAGCCCCGGAAGCGAGGAGGCCATCGAGAGAATCAAGGTGAACTGATCACTTGATTGATTGATGAATTTATTCATTTATTGATTAAGTCATTTATTACAGTCAGACATAATACCCTCTGTCCCACATATTGAACATAGACACTGGAGGGTTCACAACAGTTTGTCATATTTTTGGGGGGGATTTCATCAGGAAACAGAGAAGATCATTGCTGAGCTCAACGAGACCTGGGAGGAGAAACTGCGCAGAACAGAAGCCATCAGAATGGAAAGGTGAGTTTACTACCACTTCCACATCTCTTCTTACAGTATAGATTGTAAGGAAAGGTCAATCCAGTCTCTGGATCCAAGGAACATGGAAGAATAGGAGACCACTGCAGGGTTGTGGTCAATTCAAATTAAATTCAGTAAATTCAGGAAGTAAAATGAAATACAAATTCAATATTTGTAAAAAAGAGCTTTTATTTTTATTAACTTTTCAATAAGCCAAAAAAGGAGAAACTAATTTATTTTAAAAGTTTTTCAATTTTTCCATTTTAAATTCAAATCACTTCCTGAATTGACTGATTTTAATTTTAATCGACCCCAACCTTGGGCCGTTGAACAACTGTCCATTCTCTTCCACAGAGAGGCCCTGCTGGCTGAGATGGGTGTGGCCATGAGGGAAGACGGAGGAACCGTGGGCGTGTTCTCCCCCAAGAAGGTAAGACAGCAACACATTAACAGACATCATTTAACAGGTCAGCTATTCAGGGTTAGGTCAGGTTTAGGTCAGGGTTAGGCCAGGGTTAGGTTAGGTTAGGGTTAAGGCTTAGGCTAGGGTTAGGTCAGGGTTAGGTTAGGGTTAGGTTAGGGTTAGGTTAAGGTTTAGGTTAGGGTTAGGCCAGGGTTAGGTTAGGGTTAAGGCTTAGGTTAGGGTTAGGTCAGGATTAGGTTAGGATTAGGTTAAGGTTTAGGTCAGGGTTAGGTTAGGGTTAGCTCAGTGTTAGGTCAGGGTTAGGTTAAGGTTAGCTCAGGGTTAGGTTAAGGTTAGCTCAGGGTTAGCTTAGGGTTAGTTCAGGATTAGGTTAAGGTTAGCTCAGGGTTAGTTCAGGATTAGGTTAGGATTAGGTTAAGGTTAGGTCAGGGTTAGGTTAGGGTTAGGTTAAGGTTAGCTCAGGGTTAGGTCAGGGTTAGGTTAGGATTAGGTTAAGGTTAGCTCAGGGTTAGTTCAGGATTAGGTTAGGATTAGGTTAAGGTTAGGTCAGGGTTAGGTTAGGGTTAGGTTAATGATACTTTGCACTAGAGGGAAGTCAATAATGGTATGAACCTACAGTGCATTGGGAAAGTATTCAGACCCCTTGACTTTTTCCACATGTTGTTACATTACAGCCTCATTCTAAAATGGATTAAATAGGTTTTTTCCCTCATCAATCATCACACAATACCCCATATTGACATCACAATACCCCATATTGACATCACAATACCCCATATTGACATCACAATACCCCATATTGACATCACAATACCCCATATTGACATCACAATACCCCATATTGACATCACAATACCCCATATTGACATCACAATACCCCATAATGACATCACAATACCCCATAATGACATCACAATACCACATAATGACATCACAATACCCCATATTGACATCACAATACCCCACAATGACATCACAATACCCCTAATGACATCACAATACCCCGTAATGACATCACAACACCTCACAATAACATCACAACACCTCATAATGACATCACAACACCCCATAATGACAAAGCAAAAACAGTTTTTTTGAAACATTAGCAAATGTATAAAAAAATAATAATATTTCCATAAGTATTCAGACCCTTTACTCAGTACTTTGTTGAAGCACCTTTGGCAGCGTGTACAGCCTCTAGTCTTCTTGGATATGACGCTACGAGCTTGGTACACCTGTATTTGGGGAGTTTCTCCCATTTTTCTCTCTAGATCTGTCATGTTGGATGGAGAGCGTTGCTACACGGCTATTTTCAGGTCTCCAGAGATGTTCGATGAGGTTCAAGTCCGGGCTCTGGCTGGGCTACTCATGGACATTCAGAGACTTGTCGCAAAGCCACTCCTGCGTTGTCTTGGCTGTGTGCTTCGGGTCGTTCTCCTGTTGGAAGGTGAACCTTCACCCCAGTCTGAGGTCCTGAGCACTCTGGAGCAGGTTTTCATCAATGATCTCTCTGTACTTTGCTCTGTTCATCTTTCCCTTGATCCTAACTAGTCTCCCAGTCCCTGCCGCTGAAAAACATCCCCACAGCATGATGCTGCCACCACCATGCTTCACCGTAGGGATGGTGACCGGTTTCCTCCAGACGTGACACTTGGCATTCAGGCCAAAGAGTTTAATCTTGGTTTCATCAGACCAGATAATATTATTTCTCATGGTCTGAGAGTCCTTTAGTTGCCTTTTGGCAAACTCTAAAGTGGCTGTCATGTGCCTTTTACTGAGGAGTAGCTTCCGTCTGGCCACTCTACCATAAAGGCCTGATTGGTGGAGTGCTGCAGAGATGGTTGTCCTTCTGGAAGGTTCTCCCATCTCCACAGAGGAACTCTTGAGCACTGTCAGAATGACTATTGGGTTCTTGGTCACCTGCCTGAGAAAGGCCATTCTTCCATGATTGCTCAGTTTGGCCGGGTGGCCAGCTCTAGGAAGAGTCTTGGTGGTTTCAAACTTATTCTATTTCAGAATGATGGAGGCCACTGTGTTATTGGGGACCTTCAATGCTGCATAAATATTTGGTACCCTGCCCCAGATCTGTGCCTCGACACAATCCTGTCTCGGAGCTCTACGAACAATTCCTTCAACCTCATGGCTTGGTTTTTGCTCTGACATGCGCTGTCAACTGTGGGACCTTTTATATAGACAGGTGTGTGCCTTTCCAAATCATGTCCAATCAAATTAATTTACCACAGGTGGACTCCAATCAAGTCGTAGAAACATCTCAAGGATGATCAATGGAAACAGGACGCACCTGAGCTCAATTTCAGGTCTCACAGAAAACGGTCTGAATACTTATGTAAATAAGGCATTTCTATATTTTTATTTTTAATACATTTTGCAAAAATGTAAAAAAAAAAAAAGTTGTTGCGATTTGTCGTAACGGGGTATTATGTGTACATTTATGAGGAAATGTTTTATTTAATCGTTTCGTTTTTTATAAATACAGCTGTAACATAACAGAATGTGGTAACATTGAAAGGGTCTGAATGCTTTCCCGAATGCCCTGTATGTTCCTGAATGAGCTATGGAGCTGCCCATGCTGTCACAGAAGTGTTCAATGGAAAATCAGTACTCTATTTAACTCTATGGATCTGGATATTCTTGATATTTTCAGTGTTTGAGCAAGTTTTAATAGACTTGAAATAGAAAATGTTTTTATTTTGATGCATTAAATGTGGATTTACTTCCAAGCCCTCGTCATCAGAGCAGAGCAGAAAGCCTGAGGCTGTGTTCATTGACACAGTAGGGCTGTTCTCACCCAATGAGGTTGGTCTCTCTGAAGTGTCCAATCTCCCATACTGGATGCTCTGCTCTGTCTGGAGACTCTGACTCCTAGTCTTCTCTGAGTGCTTCGCTGTGACTGTGCCCTTTTTACATATCCTTCCGCTTCAACTCTCTTGATTCCTCGTTCTGTTTGATTAAAGAGAGCATGGAACAACAGAGCCCGTGTTAAAACATTGGACATGTGTATACTTTATACCTATCCAGACGTTTCCAATCTGCACACATTAAAGGGCTAAGGCCAAGAGAATTGGGATAGGGTGTACCTTACCCTGATACGCCCTCCATCTCCCATCACACATTAAAGGGCTAAGGCCAAGATAATTGGGATAGGGTGTACCTTACCCTGATATGCCCTCCATCTCCCATCACACATTAAAGGGCTAAGGCCAAGAGAATTGGGATAGGGTGTACCTTACCCTGATACGCCCTCCATCTCCCATCACACATTAAAGGGCCATCTCCCATCACACATTAAAGGGCTAAGGCCAAGAGAATTGGGATAGGGTGTACCTTACCCCTCCATCTCCCATCACACATTAAAGGGCTAAGGCCAAGAGAATTGGGATAGGGTGTACCCCCTCCATCTCCCATCACACATTAAAGGGCTAAGGCCAAGAGAATTGGGATAGGGTGTACCTTACCCTGATACGCCCTCCATCTCCCATCACACATTGAAGGGCTAAGGCCACGAGAATTGGGATAGGGTGTACCTTACCCTGATACGCCCTCCATCTCCCATCACACATTAAAGGGCTAAGGCCAAGAGAATTGGGATAGGGTGTACCTTACCCTGATACGCCCTCCATCTCCCATCTCAGCCTATATACATATATAGTCTCTCTAGCTTTAATTGGAACCTGACAGCTATGTAGAGCTTTACAGCAGGGGAGGAGATCAACCAACTCTTTCCTTTTTCATTAAGATAATGATTTAGATTAATTTAGTCTTCCTCTCCTTTAAATCTACTTCACTATTTCCAAGCAAACAAAGTCGTTAGTTTTCACTCTGCTTCAAGCTTCAAGCAGCAGAGTGATGTAAACAGAGAGAAGCAAACAGAGAAGCAAACACATTCAGTATATTTATGAAGATTTATAGCATTTGTGTTTCCTACTTCGCCAGCTGTTGTTTGATGGGTATAAATGACTCACACAGAGATGCTGTTAATCCCTTGGGTGTCTGGCTGTTTTGTATTTCTTTAAACTTTTCCTCATCTCCTACCTAAAGAGGGAGTCTCTGGGGATCTGTCCACAATGGCACCCTAATCCCTACATAGTGCACTTTATAGAGAGTAAGGTTCCATTTGGGTTCTATTTGGGACGCATCCTCTGTGCTTCTCTACAGGCACCAGATCAAATCAAATGTATTTATATAGCCCTTCGTACATCAGCTGATATCTCAAAGTGCTCTACAGGAACCCAGCCTAAAACCCCAAACAGCAAGCAATGCAGGTGTAGAAGCACGCTGGCTAGGAAAAACTCCCTAGAAAGGCCAAAATCTAGGAAGAAACCTAGAGAGGAACCAGGCTATGTGGGGTGGCCAGTCCTCTTCTGGCTGTGCCGGGTGGAGATTATAACAGAACATGGCCAAGATGTTCAAATGTTCATAAAGATCTATGCATCAATGTGTTTTTATTCAATTAATTCCAAAGCTGACGTATGAAATTGTTTTAATATGGTCATACTATGTACCATTTATTAATTCTGAATTTTAGGACGCCTTTATGTATCAAAAATTTAAAAAATGATTTGATAAAATAACCCTTAGAATCGCATTGAATAACACTTTCATAAATGGCGAAAATGTAAATAAATAAATAAATAAGAAACAATGTTTTGAAGTGTTTGTCCGAAATTTTGCAAATATTTTTAAAAACTCGGGAAATATATATATATTTGTTTCACACATATTTAACCCCCTTGATTGGGTTAGGCACAAAACTACCTTCATACTTCCATTTGTTTTTTTTCGCCCGGCAACGGTTACCTTCAGATGGGCCCTGTGATACTTGAGGAACAAAATGGAGAACAGTTTATGTAGGTCAAACCATTCGGATTTAAAAAAAAAAAGTAACTTAAGCACCGGTGCGTCAATCGGCTCCAGGGGGTTAAATTGAATGCCTCTAACAATGCTGTAATTGTATATTTGAGATGTGTAATAAAGATATATTGCGAAACACATTTGAATGCCTCTGACCCTAGATCAACATTGGAGTCGTGTCCCGCAACAAGGCAGGTTCCTTGATAACACATGACCGTGGAACCTGTCCAGCACAGCGATTTAAATACTTAAGGGGAGCGATTTAAATACTTAAGGGGAGGGATTTAAATACTTAAGGGGAGGGATTTAAATACTTAAGGGGAGGGATTTAAATACTTAAGGGGAGGGATTTAATTACTTAAGGGGAGGGATTTAAATACTTAAGGGGAGGGATTTAAATACTTAAGGGGAGCGATTGAAATACTTAAGGGGAGGGATTGAAATACTTAAGGGGAGGGATTTAAATACTTAAGGGGGGGGGGGATTTAAATACTTAAGGGGAGGGATTTAAATACTTAAGGGGAGGGATTTAAATACTTAAGGAGAGCGATTGAAATACTTAAGGGGAGGGATTGAAATACTTAAGGGAGGGATTGAAATACTTAAGGGGAGGGATTTAAATACTTAAGGGGAGTGATTGAAATACTTAAGGGGAGGGATTGAAATACTTAAGGGAGGGATTGAAATACTTAAGGGGAGGGATTTAAATACTTAAGGGGGGGATTTAAATACTTAAGGGGAGGGATTTAAATACTTAAGGGGAGGGATTTAAATGTGCTGAGTGTAATTAGTGATGGTGTAAAGCTGTGATATGCTGTGATATGCTGACTGTGGAACCTGTCAAGCACAGCAATTGAAATGCTCGAGAAGAGGGAATGACAAATTCTCAACTTCAACCAAGCCTTACCAGGGGACCCTCTCTTCTGCAGTACCTTGATGGGACAGGGGTGGTCAGCAACCCTTTCTAGCACAGCGATTTAAATACTTAAGGGGAGGGATTTAAATGTGCTGAGTGTAATTAGTGATGGATTAGTGTAAAGCTGTGATATGCTGTGATATGCTGTGATATGCTGTGATATGCTGTGATATGCTGTGATATGCTGTGATAAACTGTGATATGCTGTGATACAAAAAAATAAAATACCGATACCCGGTAACCAATATAGAAAAATGTGCGGCCTTTTAAGAATTCTAGTACAGTTAAATAGTTAACACACACACATGGACACAGTGGTCTAAGGCACTGTATCTCAGTGCAAGAGGCATCACTACAGTCTCTGGTTTAAATCCAGGCTGTATCACATCCGATCGTGATTGGGAGTCAGTAAAACATAATCCAAACCTATTTCTTTGACTTACTTGCTGGGCTGTTTCGTTGTTTATTTGTCGTTTCATTCTGAACCAGGATTTCATCATTCATGACAAGCAGTGAAGTTTCAGCTCTGTCTGTCTGTATCCTCTCTTCCTCGGTGGGCACTGTCACTGTGTCCGTTTCCATCTTGTCCAGCTCTGTCTGTCCATGGTCTCTCTTCCTCGGTGCTTCACTGTGTCCGTTTCCATCTTGTCCAGCTCTGTCTGTCCATGGTCTCTCTTCCGCGGTGCTTCACTGTGTCTGTTTCCAACTTGTCCAGCTCTGTCTGTCTGTATCCTCTCTTCCTCGGTGCTTCACTGTCACTGTGTCCGTTTCCATCTTGTCCAGCTCTGTCTGTCCATGGTCTCTCTTCCTCGGTGCTTCACTGTGTCCGTTTCCATCTTGTCCAGCTCTGTCTGTCTGTATCCTCTCTTCCTCGGTGCTTCACTGTCACTGTGTCCGTTTCCATCTTGTCCAGCTCTGTCTGTCCGTGGCCTCTCTTCCTCGGTGCTTCACTGTGTCCGTTTCCATCTTGTCCAGCTCTGTCTGTCCGTGTCCTCTCTTCCTCGGTGGGCACTGTCACTGTGTCTGTTTCCATCTTGTCCAGCTCTGTCTGTCTGTATCCTCTCTTCCTCGGTGCTTCACTGTGTCTGTTTCCATCTTGTCCAGCTCTGTCTGTCTGTAAACTCTCTTCCTCGGTGTCTTTTCATCTTGTCAGCTGTCTGTCCGTTCCTCTCTTCCTCGGTCTTCACTGTCACTGTGTCCAGCTCTGTCTGTCCGTGTCCTCTCTTCCGTGTCTCGGTGCTTCACTGTTTCCATCTTGTCCAGCTCTGTCTTCCATCTTGTCCAGCTCTGTCTGTCCGTGTCCTCTCTTCCTCGGTGGGCACTGTCACTGTGTCTGTTTCCATCTTGTCCAGCTCTGTCTGTCCATGGTCTCTCTTCCTCGGTGCTTCACTGTCACTGTGTCCGTTTCCATCTTGTCCAGCTCTGTCTGTCCGTGGTCTCTCCTCCTCGGTGCTTCACTGTCACTGTGTCCGTTTCCATCTTGTCCAGCTCTGTCTGTCCGTTTCCATCTTGTCCAGCTGTGTCTGTAACATTTCATGTAAACCCTGCTTCTTGTCTGCATTGAAAGTAGCGGTCCTTGTACCTAGCATCGAGCATGGTGACGACACAGTAAAGAGATAATGCCTGTTAAAGAAGTAACGGTCCTTGTACCTAGCATCGAGCATGGTGACGACACAGTAAAGAGATAATGCCTGTTAAAGAAGTAGCGGTCCTTGTACCTAGCATCGAGCATGGTGACGACACAGTAAAGAGATAATGCCTGTTAAAGAAGTAGCGGTCCTTGTACCTAGCATCCAACATGGTGGCGATACAGTAAAGAGAGAATGCCTGTTAAAGAAGTAGCGGTCCTTGTACCTAGCATCCAACATGGTGGCGATACAGTAAAGAGAGAATGCCTGTTAATGAAGTAGCGGTCCTTGTACCTAGCATCGAGCATGGTGACGACACAGTAAAGAGAGAATGCCTGTTAAAGAAGTAGCGGTCCTTGTACCTAGCATCCAACATGGTGGCGATACAGTAAAGAGAGAATGCCTGTTAAAGAAGTAGCGGTCCTTGTACCTAGCATCCAACATGGTGGCGATACAGTCAAGAGAGAATGCCTGTTATAGAAGTAGCGGTCCTTGTACCTAGCATCCAACATGGTGGCGATACAGTAAAGAGAGAATGCCACCGAATCGCTTGTTCACAGCCTCGAATACTTTTGTAAGTTAACGCCACGGTCTGTGTGGGCAGTTTTGATGAACAGGCGTTTCAATGCCATGACAGAGGGTATCACGTCTGGTGCAGACACAGTTGATGAGCTTATTTCTCCAGTCAGTTGTTTGAATGGCGCGAGGGGCATGTTCATGTTTCCATGTTTCAAACATGTTCTCATATGCCATTGAAATGGCAGCAGCGGTATGACAACCAGCATATTCATGAGCATGCAATACGCCTTTCCTCAGTAGGAAATCCTCAACGACCCACTGTGCTGTCAGACTCAGTATGCTCATGGGGCTGACATCACTGGTCATGAAGCTAATAGCAGTGACGCAGTCGCTGTGTAACTCCGGTAGGGCAACATCTGACAAATTGCACCTACTTGGTAGTGTGTACCAGTGTTCAACCAGTCGGCAAAAGCCGACATCACCCACGACGATCTAAATGCCTTTTATGCTCGCTTCGAGGGAAGCAACACTGAAGCATGCACGAGAGCACCAGCTGTTCTGGATGACTGTGTGATAATGCTCTCGGTAGCCGATGTGAGCAAGACCTTTGAACAGGTCAACATTCACAAAGCCGCAAGTCCAGACGGATTACCAGGACGTGTACTCAAAGCACGCGCGTACCAACTGTCAAGTCTCTTCACTGACATGTTCAACCTCTCCCTGACCGAGTATGTAATACCTACATGTTTCAAGCAAGTCCAGACGGATTACCAGGACGTGTAGTGGTAGGGAGGCTGGATGAACAAAGCACGCCAGTGGAGAGAACGGAGGAGCGGGGTGACGTGAGAGAACTTGGGAAGGTTGAACCAGACTGTCATGAGTTGAAGGGGTTTAATGGCTCTTCCAGACTGACATGCCTGGATTAACCTCTCCCAGGGTGACCGCGGATGTTGTAGAGCATGAACCTACAGGAACGGGCCACCGCCTTGATGTTAGTAGAGAACGACAGGGTGTTGTCAGGATCACGCCACTTGGCGCTCTGGGATGGAGTCCCTGATGGCCATGGAACGGTCCCTGTGCCCAAGGGCGCAAAGGTAATCTGCCTAAATGATTACTGCCCCATGGTAGCCATGAAGTGCTTTAAAGGCTGGTCATGGCTCACATCAACAGCATCCTCCCAGATACACTAGACCCACTCTAAATCGCATAGCGCCCCAACAGATCCACATATGACGCAATATTAATCACACTCCACGCTGCCGTTTCACACCTGGACAAAAGGAACACGTATGTGAGAATGCTATTAATTGACTACAGCACAGCGTTCAAGACCATAGTGCCCTCAAAGCTCATCACTAAGCTAAGGACGCTGGGACTGAACACCTCTCTCTGCAACTGGATCCTGCAACTTCCTGTCGGACCGCCCCCAGATGGTAAGGGTAGGTAACAACACGTCTGCCACTCTGATCCTCAACACGGGAGCCCCTCAGGGGTGTGTACTTAGTCCCCTCCTGTACTCCCTGTTCACCCATGACAGCGTGGTCAAACACGACTCTAACACCATCATTAAGTTTGCTGACGACACAACAGTGACAACGATGCGACAGCCTATAGGGTGATTTCCAGGGCAACAACCTCTCCCTCAATGTGAGTAAGACGAAAGGAGATGATCGTGGACTTTAGGAACAGGCAGGCCGAACAGGATCCCATTAATATTAAACGGGCTGTAGTAGAGCGGGTTGAGAGTTTCAAGTTCCTTGGTGTCCACATCACCAAGAATCTATCATGGTCCAAACACACCAAGACAGTCGAGGCTCATACTGAACATAATATTTATAAACACAACATGTTTCATGAGCGTGAAATTAAGATGTACGAGTTTGTATAGATAATAAAAATAAAATATGAAATTAGGTTTAACAAATGATGTGACCACATTTGATACATTAGATGAGACAACAGGTAAATGAAGTCCCATATGAACCATATGAACCTAAATGAACCCAGATTAACCTATATGAACCATGTGAACCCATATAAACCATATGAACCTAAATGAACCCATATGAACCTATATGAACCCATATGAGCCCATATGAACCATATGAACCTATATGAACCCCATGAGCCTAAATGAACACATATGAACCATATGAACCCATATGAACCCATATGAACCATATGAACCTATATGAACCCTATGAACCTAAATGAACCCATATGAACCCTCCTTGTTGTAGACTCCTCACCTGGTGAACCTCAACGAGGACCCCCTGATGTCAGAGTGCCTGCTGTACTACATCAAAGATGGCAACACCAAGTAAGAGAACATAGAGAGAACATAGAGACACCAAGTAAGAGAGATGTCATAAGAATAATGTAGGAGACTTCACAATGGCTTATAAACTACGTTATGTATCTTTTAGGTAGAATATCACACATTTTGTACAGTACAATACCCTAATGTTGACTCATTTCTTTCCCAGGGTCGGTCGTGTGGACGCCAGCAGCAGGCAGGACATTGTCCTCAGTGGTCACTTCATCAAGGACGAACACTGTACATTTACCTCTACAACGGGACCCATTGGAGAAGGTGAGATATTGGACCCTGCTTTGGTTTACTGATTAGAGGCTGAGTGTGTTATTATGGTTCATGTGGATACTGTACCATGCAATTCTCTATTCTTTTCCTTAAAGAGTGCTATCTTACTTGGATTTAAAAGCAAGGATAGGATTGGTGTAAGAGACCATGCACAAACGCACACTTTGTGGAAAAGGGTGGATAATTAAGATGCAGGTAGTGTCTCGAAAGGTCTATCTCCCTGTCTGTCTCCTTTCTGCCCCAGTAGCAGTCACCCTGGAGCCCTGTGAGGGAGCTGAGACCTACGTCAATGGGAAGAGGGTCACCGAGGCTACAGTCCTCAAATCAGGTGGGTCAGCTATCTCTCTCTCTCTCTCTCTCTCTCTCTCTCTCTCTCTGTCTCTCACTCTGTCTTTCCCTTTCTCTCCTATAGGTCTCATCTCTCTCTCTCTCTCTCTCTCTCTCTCTCTCTCTCTCTCTCTCTCTCTCTCTCTCTCTCTCTCTCTCTCTCTCTCTCTCTCTCTCTCTCTCTCTCTCTCTCTCTCTCTCTCTCTCTCTCTCTCACTCTTTCACTCTCTTTCTCTTTCCCTCTCTCTCTCTCTGTCTCTGTCTCTCTTTGTCTCTCCCTCTCCCTCTCTCCCTCACTCTTTCCCTCTCTTCCTCTCTCTCTTCCTTTTTTGTCCTCTGGTCTGGAGATGTCCTCTACACTTTCCTACTCAATTTCTACCGCTTCTCTTTTGCTCTTTGTAACATTCTTCACTTCTATCTGGACATTTGTACCGATCACCGAATGCTTTTTGAAACGTCTCTCTCCCTGCTTCCTGGATCAACCTGTCCTCCAGGGAACCGTATTATTCTGGGTAAGAGCCACGTGTTCCGGTTCAACCACCCAGAGCAGGCACGCCAGGAGCGGGAGAAGACGCCCTGCGCTGAGACCCCTGTGGAGCCTATGGACTGGGCCTTCGCACAGAGAGAATTGCTGGACAAACAGGGCATCGACATGAAGCAGGAGATGGACCAGAGGTGAGAGAACTAGAGAGGAGAGAGGAGGAGAGGAGAGAGAACTAGAGAGGAGAGAGGAGGAGAGGAGAGGAGAGAGGTGAGAGGGGAGACAAGGGAGAAGAGAGACTAGGTTGAGTAAATACTGTAAGAGAGAGGAGAGGAGAGAGGAGAGACCAGAGGTGAGAAGGGAGACAAGGGAGAAGAGAGACTAGGTTGAGTAAATACTGTAAGAGAGAGGAGAGGATTCAGAGGTGAGTGAGGGAGAGTTGCGAGGAGTCTGTGGTTGTGAGTGTGGGAGAGTTGAGATGAGTCTGTGGTTGTGAGTGAGGGAGAGTTGAGATGAGCCTGTGGTTGTGAGTGAGGAAGAGTTGAGATGAGTTTGTGGTTGTGAGTGAGGAAGAGTTGAGATGAGCCTGTGGTTGTGAGTGAGGAAGAGTTGAGATGAGCCTGTGGTTGTGAGTGAGGAAGAGTTGAGATGAGTTTGTGGTTGTGAGTGAGGAAGAGTTGATATGAGCCTGTGGTTGTGAGTGAGGGATAGTTGAGAGGAGTCTGTGGAAGAGTCTTGTGGTTGTGAGTGAGGGAGAGTTGAGATGACATCTATGGTTGTGTATGTGGTTGTGTATGTGGTTGTGTCTGTGTCTGTGGTTGTGTCTGTGGTTGAGTCTGTGGTTGTGTCGGTGGTTGTGTCTGTGGTTGAGTCTGTGGTTGTGTCTGTGGTTGAGTCTGTGGTTGTGAGTGAGGGTGAGTTGAGATGACATCTATGGTTGAGTCTGTGGTTGAGTCTGTGGTTGAGTCTGTGGTTGTGAGTGAGGGTGAGTTGAGATGACATCTATGGTTGAGTCTGTGGTTGAGTCTGTGGTTGTGTCTTCAGGCTGCAGGAGCTGGAAGACCAGTACCGTAAAGAGAGAGAAGAGACACACAACCTGCTGGAACAGCAGAGGATGGTGAGACCTGTTAACCAATGGACAAGAGCACCAAAATATTACCCTTTTGTTCATACATTAAGTCTGAGTCTGAATTACATTAAGTCTGAGTCTGAATTACATTAAATCTGAATGATTTTCTAGCTAAAGCCTGATCATGTGACCAATTCCACAGGATTATGAGAGCAAGCTGGAAGCCCTTCAGAAACAGGTGGACCGATATTACCCTGAGGTAGTAGGAGAGGAAGAGGAGGAGCCTGAGGAGGAAGGTACGTCACTGCTTACTGAGTTTTATTTACACTATACTACACTACACAAAAGTATGTGGACACCTGCCTGTCGAACATCTCATTCCAAAATCATGAAATCATTAATATGGAGCAAATCTAACATTTTCAGAACTGTAAATGAACTGTACAGTATGAAACAGCTCAAAACAAGGTTAATAATTCCAACAAAATAACAGCTGGAATGTTCTATATAACTTATATATTGAATAGAACGTACACTACATGGCCATAAGTATGTGTACAGCTGCTCATCAAACATTACATTTACATTTACATTTAAGTCATTTAGCAGACGCTCTTATGCAGAGCGACTTACAAATTGGTGCGTACACCTTATGACATCCAGTGGAGCAGCCACTTTACAATAGTGCATCTAAATCTTTAAAGGGGGGGGGGTGAGAAGGATTACTTTATCCTATCCTAGGTATTTCTTAAAGAGGTGGGGTTTCAGGTGTCTCCGGAAGGTGGTGATTGACTCCGCTATCCTGGCGTCGTGAGGGAGTTTGTTCCACCATTGGGGGGCCAGAGCAGCGAACAGTTTTGACTGGGCTGAGCGGGAACTGTACTTCCTCAGTGGTAGGGAGGCGAGCAGGCCAGAGGTGGATGAACGCAGTGCCCTTGTTTGGGTGTAGGGCCTGATCAGAGCCTGGAGGTACTGAGGTGCCGTTCCACTCACAGCTCCGTAGGCAAGCACCATGGTCTTGTAGCGGATGCGAGCTTCAACTGGAAGCCAGTGGAGAGAGCGGAGGAGCGGGGTGACGTGAGAGAACTTGGGAAGGTTGAACACCAGACGGGCTGCGGTGTTCTGGATGAGTTGTAGGGGCTTAACGGCACAGGCAGGGAGCCCAGCCAACAGCGAGTTGCAGTAATCCAGACGGGAGATGACAAGTGCCTGGATTAGGACCTGCGCCGCTTCCTGTGTGAGGCAGGGTCGTACTCTGCGGATGTTGTAGAGCATGAACCTACAGGAACGGGCCACCGCCTTGATGTTAGTTGAGAACGACAGGGTGTTGTCCAGGATCACGCCAAGGATCTTAGCGCTCTGGGAGGAGGACACAATGGAGTTGTCAACTGTGATGGCGAGATCATGGAACGGGCAGTCCTTCCCCGGGAGGAAGAGCAGCTCCGTCTTGCCGATGTTCAGCTTGAGGTGGTGATCCGTCATCCACACTGATATGTCTGCCAGACATGCAGAGATGCGATTCGCCACCTGGTCATCAGAAGGGGGGAAAGGAGAAGATGAATTGTGTGTCGTCTGCATAGCAATGATAGGAGAGACCATGTGAGGTTATGACAGAGCCAAGTGACTTGGTGTATAGCGAAAATAGGAGAGGGCCTAGAACAGAGCCCTGGGGGACACCAGTGGTGAGAGAGCGTGGTGAGGAGACAGATTCTTGCCACGCCACCTGGTAGGAGCGACCTGTCAGGTAGGACGCAATCCAAGCGTGGGCCGCGCCGGAGATGCCCAACTCGGAGAGGGTGGAGAGGAGGATCTGATGGTTCACAGTATCGAAGGCAGCCGATAGGTCTAGAAGGATGAGAGCAGAGGAGAGAGAGTTAGCTTTAGCAGTGCGGAGCGCCTCCGTGATACAGAGAAGAGCAGTCTCAGTTGAATGACTAGTCTTGAAACCTGACTGATTTGGATCAAGAAGGTCATTCTGAGAGAGATAGCGGGAGAGCTGGCCAAGGACGGCACGTTCAAGAGTTTTGGAGAGAAAAGAAAGAAGGGATACTGGTCTGTAGTTGTTGACATCGGAGTGATCGAGTGTAGGTTTTTTCAGAAGGGGTGCAACTCTCGCTCTCTTGAAGACGGAAGGGACGTAGCCAGCGGTCAGGGATGAGTTGATGAGCAAGGTGAGGTAAGGGAGAAGGTCTCCGGAAATGGTCTGGAGAAGAGAGGAGGGGATAGGGTCAAGCGGGCAGGTTGTTGGGCGGCCGGCCGTCACAAGACGCGAGATTTCATCTGGAGAGAGAGGGGAGAAAGAGGTCAGAGCACAGGGTAGGGCAGTGTGAGCAGAACCAGCGGTGTCATTTGACTTAGCAAACGAGGATCGGATGTCGTCGACCTTCTTTTCAAAATGGTTGACGAAGTCATCTGCAGAGAGGGAGGAGGGGGGGAGGATTCAGGAGGGAGGAGAAGGTGGCAAAGAGCTTCCTAGGGTTAGAGGCAGATGCTTGGAATTTAGAGTGGTAGAAAGTGGCTTTAGCAGCAGAGACAGAGGAGGAAAATGTAGAGAGGAGGGAGTGAAAGGATGCCAGGTCCGCAGGGAGGCGAGTTTTCCTCCATTTCCGCTCGGCTGCCCGGAGCCCTGTTCTGTGAGCTCGCAATGAGTCGTCGAGCCACGGAGCGAGAACGACATACATTCCATTGGAGTTGGTACCCCATTGTGCTGCTATAACAGGCCTCCAGTCTTCTGGGAAGGCTTTCCACTAGATGTTGGAACATTGCTGCTATAACAGGCCTCCAGTCTTCTGGGAAGGCTTTCCACTAGATGTTGGAACATTGCTGCTATAACAGGCCTCCAGTCTTCTGGGAAGGCTTTCCACTAGATGTTGGAACATTGCTGTGGGGACTTGCTTCCATTCAGCCACAAGAGCATTAGTGAGGTCGGGCCCTGACGTCGGGCAATTAGGCCTGGCTCAGAGTTGGCGTTCCAATTCATCCCAATGGTGTTCGATGAGGTTGAGGTCAGGGCTCTGTGGAGACCAGTCAAGTTCTTCCACACTGATCTCAACAAATCGGTCGTGGGGCGGCAGATAGCCTGGGGGTTAGAGCGTTGGACTTGTAACCGAAAGGTTGCAAGATCGAATCCCCGAACTGACAAGGTAAAAAATATGTCGTTCTGCCCCTGAACAAGGCAGTTAACCTTGTTCCTAGACTGTCATTGAAAATACGAATGTGTTCTTAACTGACTTGCCTAGTTAAATAATGGTAAAATAAAATTAAAAAATAAACCATTTCTGTATGGACCTCACTTTGTGCATGGGGGCATTGCCATGCTGAAACAGGAAAGAGACTTCCCCCAAACTGTTGCCACAAAGTTGGAAGCACAGAATCCTTTAAAATCTGTAGCGTTAAGATTCCCCTTCACTGGAACTAAGGAGTCTGAACCATGAAAAACAGGCCCAGACCTTTATTCCTCCTCCACCAAACTTTACAATTGGCACTATGCATTGGGACAGGTATCGTTCTCCTGGCATTTGTCCGTCGGACTGCCACATGGTGAAGTGGGATTCATCACTCTAGAGAATGCAATTCCACTGCTCCAGAGTCCAATGGCGGCGAGCTTTACACCACTCCGGCCGAGGTTTGGCATTGCCCATGGTGATCTTAGGCTTGTGTGCGGTTGCTCGGCCATGGAAACCCATTTCATGATGCTCCCAATGAACAGTTATTGTGCTGACGTTGCTTCCAGAGGCGGTTTGGAACCTCAGTAGTGACTGTTGCAACCGATGGCAGACCATTTTTACACACGACACACTTAAGCACTCAGCGGTCCCGTTCTGTGAGCTTGTGTGGTCTACCACTTCACGGCTGAGCCGTTGTTGCTCCTAGTTTCCACTTCACAATAACAGCACTTATAGTTGACCCGGGGCAGCTCTAGCGAGGCAGTAATTTGACGAACTGACTTGTTGGAAAAGGTGGCATCCTATGACGGTGCCACGTTTAAAAGTCACTGAGCTCTTCAGTAAGGCCATTCTACTGCCAATGTTTGTCTATGGAGATTGCATGGCTGTGTGCTTAATTTCGATATACCTGTCAGCAAAGGGTGTGTGGCTGAAATAGCCGAATCCACTCATTTGAAGGGGTGTCCACATACTTTAAGTGTATGTCAAATCAAATCAAACTTTATTTGTCACATGATCTTACCGTCAATGTGCATGTTTAAGTACGAGGCTCTGCATTTAAATTAGCATCCCTTTGTACACACATACAATGTGTTGATGTTGAACTCAGATGTTTGGGTCATCTTGTTGTACCCTCTGGGCTCCACAGTGCAGTGGACGGAGAGGGAGGCGGAGCTAGCCCTGTGGGGTTTCAGGAAGTGGCGCTGTTACCAGTTCACCTCCCTCAGAGACCAGCTGTGGGGAAACGCCATCTTCCTCAAGGAGGCTAACGCCATCAGCGTGGAACTCAAGAAGAAGGTTTGAGAACAATTCAGCACATCTCCACGGAAACATAACTGTCACAGACTTGGGTTCATGTAGTTTTGTTTTTTCGTTTTCCAAATGATTTGAGTGTTTGATTGAGTCTGACTGGAATGACAGATGAGGCGGGACGTTCGGGAAATACAATTTGAACCCAGGTTCTGAACTGTCCC
>NC_060174.1:4957180-5087180 GCF_021184085.1 Oncorhynchus gorbuscha | reverse complement strand
AGCGTCTTCCGGGTTAGGGTTTATATTATAAACCCTATTTTATATCATATTGACTCTGTACCGGTACCCCCTGTATATAGCCTCCACATTGACTCTGTACCGGTACCCCCTGTATATAGCCTCCACATTGACTCTGTACTGGTACCCCCTGTATATAGCCTCCACATTGACTCTGTACTGGTACCCCCTGTATATAGCCTCCACATTGACTCGATACCGGTACCCCCTGTATATAGCCTCCACATTGACTCTGTACCGGTACCCCCTGTATATAGCCTCCACATTGACTCTGTACTGGTACCCCCTGTATATAGCCTCCACATTGACTCAATACCGGTACCCCCTGTATATAGCCTCCACATGGACTCTGTACCGGTACCCCCTGTATTTAGCCTCCACATTGACTCTGTACCGGTACCCCCTGTATTTAGCCTCCACATTGACTCTGTACCGGTACCCACTGTATATAGCCTCCACACTGACTCTGTACCGGTACCCCCTGTATATAGCCTCCACATTGACTTGATACCGGTACCCCCTGTATATAGTCTCCACATTGACTCTGTACCGGTGCCCCGTGCATATAGCCTCCACATTGACTCGATACCGGTACCCCCTGTATATAGCCTCCACATGGACTCTGTACCGGTACCCACTGTATATAGCCTCCACATTGACTCTGTACCGTAACACCCTGTATATAGCCTCCACATTGACTCTGTACCGGTACCCCCTGTATATATCCTCCACATTGACTCTGTACTGGTACCCCCTGTATTTAGCCTCCACATTGACTCTGTACCGGTACCCACTGTATATAGCCTCCACATTGACTCTGTACCGTAACACCCTGTATATAGCCTCCACATTGACTCTGTACCGGTACCCCCTGTATATAGCCTCCACATTGACTCTGTACTGGTACCCCCTGTATATAGCCTCCACATGGACTCTGTACCGGTACCCCCTGTATTTAGCCTCCACATTGACTCTGTACCGGTAGCCCCTGTATATAGCCTCCACATTGACTCTGTACCGGTACCCCTGTATATAGCCTCCACATTGACTCTGTACCGGTGACTGTATATAGCCTCCACATTGACTCGATACCGGTACCCCCTGTATATAGCCTCCGCATTGACTCTGTACCGGTACCCCCTGTATATAGCCTCCACATTGACTCGATCCCGGTACCCCCTGTATATAGCCTCCACATTGACTCGATACCGGTACCCCCTGTATATAGCCTCCACATTGACTCGATACCGGTACCCCCTGTATATAGCCTCCACATTGACTCTGTACCGTAACACCCTGTATATAGCCTCCACATTGACTCGATACCGGTACCCCCTGTATATAGCCTCCACACTGACTCTGTACCGGTACCCCCTGTATATAGCCTCCACATTGACTTGATACCGGTACCCCCTGTATATAGTCTCCACATTGACTCTGTACCGGTGCCCCGTGCATATAGCCTCCACATTGACTCGATACCGGTACCCCCTGTATATAGCCTCCACATGGACTCTGTACTGGTACCCCCTGTATTTAGCCTCCACATTGACTCTGTACCGGTACCCACTGTATATAGCCTCCACATTGACTCTGTACCGTAACACCCTGTATATAGCCTCCACATTGACTCTGTACCGGTACCCCCTGTATATAGCCTCCACATTGACTCTGTACCGTAACACCCTGTATATAGCCTCCACATTGACTCTGTACCGGTACCCCCTGTATATAGCCTCCACATTGACTTGATACCGGTACCCCCTGTATATAGCCTCCACATTGACTCTGTACCGGTATCCCCTGTATATAGCCTCCACATTGACTCTGTACCGGTACCCCCTGTATATAACCTCCACATTGACTCTGTACCGGTACCCCCTGTATATAGCCTCCACATTGACTCTGTACCGGTATCCCCTGTATATAGCCTCCACATTGACTCTGTACCGGTACCCCATGTATATAGCCTCCACATTGACTCTGTACCGGTATCCCCTGTATATAGCCTCCACATTGACTCTGTACCGGTACCCCCTGTATATAGCCTCCACATTGACTCGATACCGGTACCCTCTGTATATAGCCTCCACATTGACTCTGTACCGGTACCCCCTGTATATAGCCTCCACATTGACTCTGTACCGGTACCCCTGTATATAGCCTCAACATTGACTCTGTACCGGTACCCCCTGTATATAGCCTCCACATTGACTCTATACCGGTACCCCCTGTATATAGCCTCCACATTGACTCTGTACCGGTACCCCTGTATATAGCCTCCACATTGACTCTGTACCGGTACCCCTGTATATAGCCTCCACATTGACTCTATACCGGTACCCCCTGTATATAGCCTCCACATTGACTCTGTACCGGTACCCCCTGTATATAGCCTCAACATTGACTCTGTACCGGTACCCCCTGTATATAGCCTCCACATTGACTCTATACCGGTACCCCCTGTATATAGCCTCCACATTGACTCTGTACCGGTACCCCCTGTATATAGCCTCCACATTGACTCTGTACCGGTACCCCCTGTATATAGCCTCCACATTGACTCTGTACCGGTACCTCCTGTATATAGCCTCCACATTGACTCGATACCGGTACCCCCTGTATATAGCCTCCACATTGACTCTGTACCGGTACCCCCTGTATATAGCCTCAACATTGACTCTGTACCGGTACCCCCTGTATATAGCCTCCACATTGACTCTATACCGGTACCCCCTGTATATAGCCTCCACATTGACTCTGTACCGGTACCCCCTGTATATAGCCTCCACATTGACTCTGTACCGGTACCCCCTGTATATAGCCTCCACATTGACTCTGTACCGGTACCCCCTGTATATAGCCTCCACATTGACTCTATACCGGTACCCCTGTATATAGCCTCCACATTGACTCTGTACCGGTACCCCCTGTATATAGCCTCCACATTGACTCTGTACCGGTACCCCCTGTATATAGCCTCCACATTGACTCTGTACCGGTACCCCTGTATATAGCCTCCACATTGACTCTATACTGGTACCCCTGTATATAGCCTCCACATTGACTCTGTACCGTACCCCCTGTATATAGCCTCCACATTGACTCTGTACCGGTACCCCCTGTATATAGCCTCCACATTGACTCTATACCGGTACCCCTGTATATAGCCTCCACATTGACTCTGTACCGGTACCCCCTGTATATAGCCTCAACATTGACTCTGTACCGGTACCCCCTGTATATAGCCTCCACATTGACTCTATACCGGTACCCCCTGTATATAGCCTCCACATTGACTCTGTACCGGTACCCCCTGTATATAGCCTCCACATTGACTCTGTACCGGTACCCCTGTATATAGCCTCCACATTGACTCTGTACCGGTACCTCCTGTATATAGCCTCCACATTGACTCGATACCGGTACCCCTGTATATAGCCTCCACATTGACTCTGTACCGGTACCCCCTGTATATAGCCTCAACATTGACTCTGTACCGGTACCCCCTGTATATAGCCTCCACATTGACTCTGTACCGGTACCCCCTGTATATAGCCTCCACATTGAGTCTGTACCGGTACCCCCTGTATATAGCCTCCACATTGACTCTGTACCGGTACCCCCTGTATATAGCCTCCACATTGACTCTATACCGGTACCCCCTGTATATAGCCTCCACATTGACTCTGTACTGGTACCCCCTGTATATAGCCTCCACATTGACTCTGTACCGGTACCCCCTGTATATAGCCTCCACATTGACTCTGTACCTGTACCCCCTGTATATAGCCTCCACATTGACTCTATACTGGTACCCCCTGTATATAGCCTCCACATTGACTCTGTACCGGTACCCCCTGTATATAGCCTCCACATTGACTCTGTACCGGTACCCCCTGTATATAGCCTCCATATTGTTATTGTATTTAGTTACTGAAACATTTTTCTTTTTTTTACTTTTAGTTTATTTAAACTATATTTCTTTGAACTGCATTGTTGTTTAAGGGCTTGTAAGTAAGCATTTCACGGTAAGTTCTATACCTGTTGTATTCAGCGCATGTGACAAATGCAATTTGATTTGATTTGATTTGAAACTGTCCTGCAGTAGTCGTTGATAGATAACTTCAGTAGATAAACCTGCAGTCTTCCATGTGAACCTGAAGGGGCCATGGGTCATGTTCATTAAGGGCACACTGTAGCGGAATTGTATTCCTCCAAAGAGATTTAACCTCCCAGTGTTTTTCTACCTGTCCTCTGCCTAGTCCTCCAAATAGATTTAACCTACCAGTGTTTTTTTCTATCTGTCCTGTTGTTGGCCACTATCTAACTTACATCCCATGTTTCTGGCTGCACCCCCGCCCCCTACCAGCAACCCCCTTTTCAACGTGTGCATGAGCGAGAGCATGAGTGATCCCACTCCCTCCCCCACTCCTTCTCCCACCCTCTCCACCTCCGAGCTAACTGAGCTGGCCGACACTCGGCCGGAGGGGCGAGGAGGGGAGGAGGAGTTGGAGGCTTTGGGGGATCTGGACGATGATATCTTTTTGGACGACCCGTTCTCGGAGCTCGATGATGATGATGATGATGATGATGATGAGGGAGAGCTGTGCCGAGGCGGCTCCAGCGAAGGCCTGGATCCCTTTTATGACCGCTCTCCGTTATTCAGTGTAGTGGGAAGGTTGGTGAGGTTTCAGGAGCATGCTGGGGGATGGAAACTAGCTCTTTCACACTGAGACACTCTGGGTCTTGCTCTGCTGCCCCAAGAGAACACGCAAACTAACTTGTGCACGCACATGCACACAAGCACACACAACACCTACAAAATGCAAAACGAACACATGCACGGACACACACACACGTACACACCACAGGAAATGAGGAGTTAACATCAATATTATCACTGAATAGAGGTTCTGACGTTGTTAGGCAACCAAACTACACACCTCCACGTTGACCTATCTTTGCTTTTACAAGTTTATATTTTCATGGTGTCTGGGAGGGCAGTCCAGTATTTTGCAGAGGGGCAAGAGAACCTCGTCTGGGAGGGCAGTCCAGTATTTTGCAGAGGGGCAAGAGAACCTCGTCTGGGAGGGCAGTCCAGTATTTTGCAGAGGGGCAAGAGAACCTCGTCTGGGAGGGCAGTCCAGTATTTTATAGAGGGGCAAAAGAATTGTCTGTCCCTCCCTTATAACTATATAAGACCCTCCCTGACTATAACTATATAAGACCCTCCCTGACTATAACTATATAAGACCCTCCCTGACTATAACTATATAAGACCCTCCCTGACTATAACTATATAAGTCCCTCCCTCCCTGACTATAACTATATAAGTCCCTCCCTCCCTGACTATAACTATATAAGACCCTCCCTGACTATAACTATATAAGACCCTCCCTCCCTGACTATAACTATATAAGACCCTCCCTGACTATAACTATATAAGACCCTCCCTGACTATAACTATATATGTCCCTCCCTGACTTAAAACTATAGCTCTTAAATGCTAGCTGTTAGCTTCAGACAGCATGCTAGCTGTTAGCTTCAGACAGCATGCTAGCTGTTAGCTTCAGACAGCATGCTAGCTGTTAGCTTCAGACAGCATGCTAGCTGTTAGCTTCAGACAGTAGTCCTTGCCTCAGCTCTTTCAGGATCTTTCACACATAGTTTCCAATCCCATAAATTTGGTCCGGTTGGTTTCACGTTGCCAAATGTAAAATCCCCCCAAAATATCCTCAACTAAACAATGTGTCCAAAATGCTTAAGTTAAATCCATCTATGATTATGGGCTGACCAGGCTGGATTATCATGAAGCACCTGATGCTACGTTCACATAATCAGAGATATCAAGTTACGATGCAACCTGTGTTCGACTATTTTCTCACCGAATTGAATCAGACTGAGACCACCACCCTTTTATAGCAAACCACATGTGTTGTTTAGTGTGGATAGACTTCACACCAGTCCAAGCGAACCCATCTAATTGGGTAAATTAGTTCAGAAAAAAACGCACCAAACCATTTGGGTGTGAATGCCCCTTTAGACTTAGTTACATTTACATTTACATTTAAGTCATTTAGCAGACGCTCTTATCCAGAGCGACTTACAAATTGGTGCATTCACCTTATGACATCCAGTGGAACAGTCACTTTACAATAGTGCATCTAAATCTTAGAGGGGGGAGAGGGATTACTTATCCTATCCTAGGTATTCCTTAAAGAGGTGGGGTTTCAGGTGTCTCCGGAAGGTGGTGATTGACTCCGCTGTCCTGGCGTCGTGAGGGAGTTTGTTCCACCATTGGGGGGCCAGGGCAGCGAACAGTTTTGACTGGGCTGAGCGGGAGCTGTACTTCCTCAGTGTTAGGGAGGCGAGCAGGCCAGTTCCTATGAGCTCTGAGGTAGACCCTACCAGCTCCCTACCAGCTCCCTACCAGACCGTACCATCTCCCTAAAAGCTCCCTACCAGCTCCCTATCAGACCGTACCATCTCCCTAAAAGCTCCCTACCAGGTCCTTGGAAGCTTCCTACCATCTCCCTACCAGCTCCCTACCAGCTCCCTAGAAGCTCTGTACAAGCTCCCTGCCAGTCCCTAACATCTCCCTAACTGCTCCCTACCAACTCCATACCAGCTCCTAAGAAACTCCCGAGAAGCTCCCTACCAGCTCCCTAGAAGCTCCCTAACAGCTCCCTAGAAGCTCCCTACCAGCTCCCTAGAAGCTCCCTACCAGCTCCCTAAAAGCTCCCTTCCAGCTCCCTACTAGCTCCATACCATCTCCCTACCATCTCCCTACCAGCTCCCTACCAGCTCCCTACCATCTCCCTACCAGCTCCCTACCATCTCCCTACCATCTCCCTACCAGCTCCCTACCATCTCCCTACCAGCTCCCTACCCTTCTCCCTACCAGCTCCCTACCATCTCCCTACCATCTCCCTACCATCTCCCTACCAGCTCCCTAGAAGCTCCCTACCAGCTCCCTACCAGCTCCCTACCATCTCCCTAGAAGCTCCCTACCAGCTCCCTACCAGCTCCCTAGAAGCTCCCTACCAGCTCCCTACCATCTCCCTACCAGCTCCCTACCATCTCCCTACCAGCTCCCTACCCTTCTCCCTACCAGCTCCCTACCAGCTCCCTACCAGCTCCCTACCATCTCCCTAGAAGCTCCCTACCAGCTCCCTACCAGCTCCCTAGAAGCTCCCTACCAGCTCCCTACCAGCTCCCTAGAAGCCAAACTGCCCTTTCATGAATTACACAATTAGAGGCACTCCCTAAAAATTATAGCTGTTAGCACTCCAGCTCACGTTAATCTAGCTGCGTCAGACAGCACTCCTTGCCTCGGTTCTCAGGGAGAAATATCATCATTGGTAATTACCAGCCACACTGTTATTTTCCTGAATAAGGCTTCTTCTTTAACTATCATACGCCAAAGATGGAACAAATATCTAAAGAAATTGGTAGACATTTTGGGGCTTTCATTTATCATTTTCATACTTTTGAATCTCATCAGAAATGTCTTGTCTTGTGAGCATTTACCTTAAACTGTTTCTTACTTTCACACCAGGGCTTGATCTAGGCTACACCGATCACACCAGGGCTTGATATAGGCTACACAGATCACAACAGGGCTTGATATAGGCTACACAGATCACACCAGGGCTTGATCTAGGCTACACAGATCACACCAGGGCTTGATCTAGGCTACACAGATCACACCAGGGCTTGATCTAGGCTACACGGATCACAACAGGGCTTGATATAGGCTACACAGATCACACCAGGGCTTGATCTAGGCTACACAGATCACACCAGGGCTTGATCTAGGCTACACAGATCACACCAAGAAGGATTTGATAGTGGCTTGACATCCATCCATGGCTCCATGGTTCATTGGTGGATCCATCCATGGCTCCATGGTTCATTGGTGGATCCATCCATGGTTCCATGGTTCATTGGTGGATCCATCCATGGTTCCATGGTTCATTGGTGGATCCATCCATGGCTCCATGGTTCATTGGTGGATCCATCCATGGCTCCATGGTTCATTGGTGGATCCATCCATGCCACTTTCGCTTTAGTTGTAATCCAAGCAAAGTTGTTGCTCAACAAGAGAGACATACAATGTTTGAGGTGTGTGTCTCACCTTTTTGTATGTCTGAAAAGAAAAGAAAAATATATATATGTACATTTTTTTAAATAAGGAGACCATCATCTTAAACACTAACATGTCTCATATATCTTCTGACATCTGTTTGTGCATAATGCAAACGGCAGCCACTCCATGGCTAGATGTCTTTGTCACATCATGAATGTTCTCTTGATGATAAGTAGAAACTAATCATCAAATGATTCTTCAAATGATTCATCAAATGATTTATGTGAAACAACTGATTCAGGAAGACTCAATATCTCAATGATGAAAGAGCTGGTTTCTACTACAGCTGTCTCTTTTAGGCATGCCAGAGCACAATATTCTTTATATTGACTTTTTTTTTTTGTTAAAATTTGACATGGGAATTGGCTCCCCTTCTCTTTGCACAAACCAGCACCTCTACACCTCTATTTTGTGTTTATGTTTGTGTTTAACGTCCTCTTCCCCCCGTCGTAACACATTTCAAGCTGTTGGCTGTTGGTTCAAGCTTTTAGCCATGTTTCGTTTCTGCTCGATTTTATTTTATTTTATTAATTTAAGTCAAGAAGGCCTTTCTTTTTGTCCCGAGCATGCCTTCTTTACACCTCACCAATCTAGTTGTTTGCCTACCCTTTTCTACCACTCCTTTACCCCCTAAATGTCTACCCGCCCCATTGGTTCTTGGGAAATGTGGTCCTCGACTGCAAGACAAAATAGTAGGCCTAAAGTATGTTACAGAGTATAAGAGCTAAACCTACAGCCTGGTACATAGTATAAGAGCTAACCCTACACCCTGGTACAGAGTATAAGAGCTACGGTCTCTGACAAGAGAATGAAACTAAATATCCTCAAGAAGATGTTCCTACATCTGCTTTAAATCTCTTCAACAAATCTCTTGTGATGATAATTACAGACTTTCAGAGCGTCTAAGATTTCACTGTATTGTTACTTGTAAAGGATGTAGTGATGAGCTCTCCCCATGCTGTAGTTGGCTGGACAGACAGACAGACTGAATGGATTCTGAGGTGTCTGTCCCCATCAAGACATAGGCCTACTGTAGGCTATGTGTCGCAGTCAGTTGAAGCTTCATATATATATATATATATATACGTAGAGAGAGAGAGAGAGAGAGAGAGAGAGAGAGAGAGAGAGAGAGAGAGAGAGAGAGAGAGAGAGAGGAGGAGAGAGAGACAGAAGACGTACAGTAGTTTCACCTTCGGCATAACATGCTCCTTAGCCTCACCAAGCTCTCAAAAACTAAAAACACAGCCTCCCTCCTGCTCCTTAATTGTTCCGCTGTTATCTTGACCTAAAGCTATTATGTTGACCAGACACACCCAGAGAGGGGATAGGTAAGGGTAGCCATGGTCATCACCAGAGCTGTCCAGTAGAGTGCAGTCCCGGCTTCTGTTTGGTTGCTTTGCAGCTTGGTGTGTTTGTCTCGTGCTGTGTTAATGTTCCGTTATTATCTCATTATCTCTGTACGTTATCTCTCTCACTGTTCTGGTCTATCTGAGCTCTCTAATGGTACTTTCGAACTCTCTCTCTCTCTCTTCTCTTTTCTCTCTCACTGTCTCGCTCTCTCCCCTCTCTGCATCTCTCCCTCTCTCCCTGTGTCCCTGTCTCCCCCCCGCTCTCTCTTCCTCTCTCTCTCTCTTCTCTTTTCTCTCTCACTGTCTCTCTCTCTCCCCTCTCTGCACCTCTCTCTCTCTGCACCTCTCCCTCTCTCCCTGTCCCCCCCTCTCTCTCTCTCTCTCTCTCTCTCTCTCTCTCTCTCTCTCTCTCTCTCTCTCTCTCTCTCTCTCTCTCCCCCCTCTTTGCACCTCTCCATCTCTCCCTGTGTCCCTTTCTCCCCCCTTCTCTCTCCCTCTCTCTCTCTCTCTCTCTCGCTCCCCCTCTCTGCACCCCTCCATCTCTCCCTGTGTCCCTGTGTCCCTCCCCTACAGAGCCTTTGTGTACCTGAGTAACCTGCTGTACCCTGTGCCCCTGGTCCATCGTGTGGCCGTCATCAGTGAGAAGGGAGAGGTCAAAGGATTTCTCCGGGTGGCTGTACAGGCAATCTCAGGTAAAACCTGGACCATAGACCTCCACCCACATTACAATCAATCAAACTAATAGCCTAACATAAAGCGTAGGGAGCTGTACAGTACATGGAACTTCATAAGACCCACATTACAGCCAGTATATTAGCTCAGGTAGGGATTAACTCTCTAGGACAGACTGAGTGTGACTTCTAGAGGAAGTCAAGTGAAGGTGTTTTGTGTTTCCCTCCAGCTGATGAGGAGGCACCGGACTACGGCTCCGGTGTCCGTCAGTCTGGCACCGCCAAGATCTCCTTCGAGGACCGGGAGTTTGAGAAGGTACGTCTCCCGAATCAAACCCCCAGAGGGTATCGGGCACTCTTTTCTCTAGTCAGTGCCTATGTAGCTCCCCTAGTTTTACTAGCTAACTGTCGGGAGTCATAGAGATAGATAGAGGACTCTTAGCTTTGCTAACGGTCAGTGGCTAGGCTGCCCCCACTAACTTTGCTAATGGTCAGTGGCTAGGCTGCCCCCTCTAGCTTTGCTAATGGTTAGTGGCTAGGCTGCCCCCACTAGCTTTGCTAATGGTCAGTGGCTAGGCTGCCCCCACTAGCTTTGCTAACGGACAGTGGCTAGGCTGCCCCCTCTAGCTTTGCTAACGGTCAGTGGCTAGGCTGCCCCCACTAGCTTTGCTAACGGTCAGTGGCTAGGCTGCCCCCATCTTTGCTAACGGTCAGTGGCTAGGCTGCCCCCACTGGCTTTGCTAACGGTCAGTGGTTAGGCTGCCCCCACTAGCTTTGCTAACGGTCAGTGGCTAGGCTGCCTAACTAGCTTTGCTAACGGTCAGTGGCTAGGCTGCCCCCACTAGCTTTGCTAACGGACAGTGGCTAGGCTGCCCCCACTGGCTTTGCTAACGGTCAGTGGCTAGGCTGCCCCCACTAGCTTTGCTAACGGTCAGTGGCTAGGCTGCCCCCTCTAGCTTTGCTAACGGACAGTGGCTAGGCTGCCCCCACTAGCTTTGCTAATGGTCAGTGGCTAGGCTGCCCCCACTAGCTTTGCTAACGGTCAGTGGCTAGGCTGCCCCCACTAGCTTTGCTAATGGTCAGTGGCTAGGCTGCCCCCACTAGCTTTGCTAACGGTCAGTGGCTAGGCTGCCCCCTCTAGCTTTGCTAACGGACAGTGGCTAGGCTGCCCCCACTAGCTTTGCTAATGGTCAGTGGCTAGGCTGCCCCCACTAGCTTTGCTAACGGACAGTGGCTAGGCTGCCCCCTCTAGCTTTGCTAACGGTCAGTGGCTAGGCTGCCCCCACTAGCTTTGCTAACGGTCAGTGGCTAGGCTGCCCCCACTATCTTTGCTAACGGTCAGTGGCTAGGCTGCCCCCACTGGCTTTGCTAACGGTCAGTGGCTAGGCTGCCCCCACTAGCTTTGCTAACGGTCAGTGGCTAGGCTGCCTAACTAGCTTTGCTAACGGTCAGTGGCTAGGCTGCCCCCACTAGCTTTGCTAACGGACAGTGGCTAGGCTGCCCCCACTGGCTTTGCTAATGGTCAGTGGCTAGGCTGCCCCCACTAGCTTTGCTAACGGTCAGTGGCTAGGCTGCCCCCTCTAGCTTTGCTAACGGACAGTGGCTAGGCTGCCCCCACTAGCTTTGCTAATGGTCAGTGGCTAGGCTGCCCCCACTAGCTTTGCTAACGGTCAGTGGCTAGGCTGCCCCCACTAGCTTTGCTAATGGTCAGTGGCTAGGCTGCCCCCACTAGCTTTGCTAACGGTCAGTGGCTAGGCTGCCCCCTCTAGCTTTGCTAACGGACAGTGGCTAGGCTGCCCCCTCTAGCTTTGCTAACGGTCAGTGGCTAGGCTGCCCCCACTAGCTTTGCTAACGGTCAGTGGCTAGGCTGCCCCCACTAACTTTGCTAACGGTCAGTGGCTAGGCTGCCCCCACTGGCTTTGCTAACGGTCAGTGGCTAGGCTGCCCCCACTATCTTTGCTAACGGTCAGTGGCTAGGCTGCCCCCACTAGCTTTGCTAACGGTCAGTGGCTAGGCTGCCCCCACTAGCTTTGCTAACGGTCAGTGGCTAGGCTGCCCCCACTATCTTTGCTAATGGTCAGTGGCTAGGCTGCCCCCACTATCTTTGCTAATGGTCAGTGGCTAGGCTGCCCCCACTATCTTTGCTAACGGTCAGTGGCTAGGCTGCCCCCACTAGCTTTGCTAACGGTCAGTGGCTAGGCTGCCCCCACTAGCTTTGCTAACGGTCAGTGGCTAGGCTGCCCCCACTAGCTTTGCTAATGGTCAGTGGCTAGGCTGCCCCCACTAGCTTTGCTAGCGGTCAGTGGCTAGGCTGCCCCCACTAGCTTTGCTAACGGTCAGTGGCTAGGCTGCCCCCACTAGCTTTGCTAATGGTCAGTGGCTAGGCTGCCTCCACTATCTTTGCTAACGGTCAGTGGCTAGGCTGCCTCCACTATCTTTGCTAACGGTCAGTGGCTAGGCTGCCTCCACTATCTTTGCTAATGGTCAGTGGCTGGCTACCACCTCTAGCCTTGCTAACTGTCAGTAGCTGGCTACCCCCTCTAGCCTTGCTAACTGTCAGTGGCTGGCTACCCCCTCTTTGTTAACTGTATGCTAGTCATTGGCAACGGTCTCTAGCTTTGTTAACTGTATGCTATCTTGTGGCTAGTCAGTGACTAGGTCTACCTCCCAGCTTTGTTGACTGTATGCTATCTTGTGGCTAGTCAGTGACTAGGCCTACCCCCTCTAACTTTGTTAACTGTATGCTATCTTGTGGCTAGTCAGTGACTAGGCCTACCCCCCAGCTTTGTTGACTGTATGCTGTCTTGTGGCTAGTCAGTCACTAGGCCTACCCCCCAGCTTTGTCGACTGTATGCTATCTTGTGGCTAGTCAGTGACTAGGCCTACCCCCCAGCTTTGTTGACTGTATGCTGTCCCTTGTGGTCAGTTCCAGGCTGAGTCGTGCCCCACTGGTCTATCCCATATCGGGGAGTCCCAGGAAGAGCTGCGTTTCGTGGAAGGGGAGGGACAGAACTCAGGGATGGAACCCTCGGCCGATGAGGTCAACAACAACAATTGTGCGGGTAACGACCAATGGCTGTGTAGTCTCTTGTCTCCGCCACTGTGATGTCTCATTAAACTGTCTCTCCTCAGCTGCTGTGGTACCTCCTCAAACTGTCTCTCCTCAGTCGCTGTGGTACCTCATCAAACTGTCTCTCCTCAGCTGCTGTGGAACCTCATCAAACTGTCTCTCCTCAGCTGCTGTGATGTCTCATCAAACTGTCTCTCCTCAGCTGCTGTGATGTCTCATCAAACTGTCTCTCCTCAGCCGCTGTGGTACCTCATCAAACTCTCTCCTCAGCTGCTGTGATGTCTCATCAAACTGTCTCTCCTCAGCTGCTGTGGTACCTCATCAAACTGTCTCTCCTCAGCTGCTGTGATGTCTCATCAAACTGTCTCTCCTCAGCTGCTGTGGTACCTCATCAAACTGTCTCTCCTCAGCTGCTGTGGTACCTCATCAAACTGTCTCTCCTCAGCTGCTGTGGTACCTCATCAAACTGTCTCTCCTCAGCTGCTGTGGTACCTCATCAAACTGTCATTGCGAGAGAGACTATCTGTGGTCTCTCATCAAACTGTTTGTGCGGGTGTGGTCTGTCCGCGTGCACAGTACTTATATTCATTATGTTAAATGTATTTATGTGCGGGTAGGCAGTGTGTTTATGAGAGTGTGCCAGAGTTAACCAACAGATTCACGGAAGATATACAGTTGTAAGGATGTAGGGTGGTGTATTACGGAGAGAATTCGCACACTACATATACTCAATGTCTCTTCTCCCCCTTCCCCCCTCCTGTAGCCAGTCCAGATGAGTTGGAGAGCCCCCTGAAGACCAACCTGGAGGGAGGAGCTCTGGACGGAGCCCCGGAACATCTGAGGATAGGTAACATTTTCACCTTCAGAGTGACGGTCCTCCAGGCCTCCAGCATCTCAGCAGAGTACGCTGACATCTTCTGCCAGTTCAAGTGAGTTGTTGTTGTTGTTATTGTTTTTTGTAGGTTCTAAGATTTTTCAGATCAACAGATCTATTAGACCCTCCGTAACAGACTGTGAGTGGTAGCTAACAAGCCTCTCTCTCTCTCTCTCTCTCTCTCTCTCTCTCTCTCTCTCTCTCTCTCTCCCTCTCTCTCTCCCTCCCTCCCTCCCTCCCTCTCTCTCTCTCTCTCTCTCTCTCTCTCTCTCTCTCTCTCTCCCCCCCTCTCTCTCTTTCTCTCTCTCTCTTTCGGGTTTACCTACAGTTTCATCCACTGTCACGATGAGGCCTTTTCCACAGAGCCTCTGAAGAACACAGGGCGAGGCCCTCCTCTGGGCTTCTACCACGTACAGAACGTAAGCAGTCGATCAATCACATTTCATTATAAAGCTCTGTGTTTTACAGTAAATACTGTAGTATGCAGGTGGCACCAAGAAGGAAATACACACATGTGATGGTTAGATATGCTTTTGTTTCTCAAGTGTTTATAACTAGCTATATATTTATTGGTTTAACAGATTGCTGTAGAGGTCACCAAATCCTTTGTGGACTATATCAAGACCCAGCCTGTGGTGTTTGAGGTGTTTGGTCACTACCAGAAACAGCCCTTCCCTGCTCTGTGCAAGGACCTGATTAGGTACAGTAGGCGCTGGTCACTCTCGTCATTATGTATATATAATAATATAATAATATATGCCATTTAGCAGACGCTTTTATCCAAAGCGACTTACAGTCATGTGTGCATACATTCTACGTATGGGTGGTCCCGGGAATCGAACCCACTACCCTGGCGTTACAAGCGCCATGCTCTACCAACTGAGCTACAGAGGACCACTATATTATGTTCATTGTAATGGACAGGGCCTCATTTCCCCGATGTAACCTAAGTGTTACGTTGATCGTAGCAGAGTCGTCGTTATTTTTTACAAGCCAAAGAGGGTTTCCCCCCAATACAAGCACGTAGAGAGAACGTTCGATAGGTGTGTTTCCCCCCCAAAACAAGCACGTAGAGAGAACGTTCGATAGGTGTGTTTCCCCCCAAAACAAGCACGTAGAGAGAACGTTCGATAGGTGTGTTTCCCCCCAAAACAAGCACGTAGAGAGAACGTTCGATAGGTGTGTTTCCCCCAAAACAAGCACGTAGAGAGAACGTTCGATAGGTGTGTTTCCCAAAACAAGCACGTAGAGAGAAAGTTCGATAGGTGTGCTTCCCCCCAAAACAAGCACGTAGAGAGAACGTTTGATAGGTGTGTTTCCCCCCAAATAAGCATGTAGAGAGAACGTTCGATAGGTGTGTTTCCCCCCAAAACAAGCACGTAGAGAGAACGTTCGATAGGTGTGTTTCCCCCCAAAACAAGCACGTAGAGAGAAAGTTCGATAGGTGTGCTTCCCCCAAAAACAAGCACGTAGAGAGAACGTTCGATAGGTGTGTTTCCCCCCAAATAAGTACGTAGAGAGAACGTTCGATAGGTGTGTTTCCCCCCAAATAAGCACGTAGAGAGAACGTTCGATAGGTGTGTTTCCCCCCAAAACAAGCACGTAGAGAGAACGTTCGATAGGTGTGTTTCCCCCCAAAACAAGCACGTAGAGAGAACGTTCGATAGGTGTGTTTCCCCCCAAAACAAGCACGTAGAGAGAACGTTCGATAGGTGTGTTTCCCCCAAAACAAGCACGTAGAGAGAACGTTCGATAGGTGTGTTTCCCCCAAAACAAGCACGTAGAGAGAAAGTTCGATAGGTGTGCTTCCCCCAAAACAAGCACGTAGAGAGAACGTTCGATAGGTGTGTTTCCCCCCAAATAAGTACGTAGAGAGAACGTTCGATAGGTGTGTTTCCCCCCAAATAAGCACGTAGAGAGAACGTTCGATAGGTGTGTTTCCCCCAAAACAAGCACGTAGAGAGAACGTTCGATAGGTGTGTTTCCCCCAAAACAAGCACGTAGAGAGAAAGTTCGATAGGTGTGCTTCCCCAAAAACAAGCACGTAGAGAGAACGTTCGATAGGTGTGTTTCCCCCAAATAAGTACGTAGAGAGAACGTTCGAGGTGTGTTTCCCCCAAATAAGCACGAGAAGAACGTTCGATAGGTGTGTTTCCCCCAAAACAAGCACGTAGAGAGAACGTTCAATAGGTGTGTTTCCCCCCAAAACAAGCACGTAGAGAGAACGTTCGATAGGTGTGTTTCCCACCAAAACAAGCACGTAGAGAGAACGTTCGATAGGTGTGCTTCCCCCCAAAACAAGCACGTAGAGAGAACATTCGATAGGTGTGCTTCCCCCAAAACAAGCACGTAGAGAGAACGTTCGATAGGTGTGTTTCCCCCAAAACAAGCACGTAGAGAGAACGTTCGATAGGTGTGTTTCCCCCCAAAACAAGCACGTAGAGAGAACGTTCGATAGGTGTGTTTCCCACCAAAACAAGCACGTAGAGAGAACGTTCGATAGGTGTGCTTCCCCCCAAAACAAGCACGTAGAGAGAACATTCGATAGGTGTGCTTCCCCCCAAAACAAGCACGTAGAGAGAACGTTCGATAGGTGTGTTTCCCCAAAACAAGCACGTAGAGAGAACGTTCGATAGGTGTGTTTCCCCCCAAAACAAGCGCGTAGAGAACGTTCGATAGGTGTGCTTCCCCCCAAAACAAGCACGTAGAGAGAACATTCGATAGGTGTGCTTCCCCCCAAAACAAGCACGTAGAGAGAACGTTCGATAGGTGTGTTTCCCCCCAAAACAAGCACGTAGAGAGAACGTTCGATAGGTGTGTTTCCCCCCAAAACAAGCACGTAGAGAGAACGTTCGATAGGTGTGTTTCCCACCAAAACAAGCACGTAGAGAGAACGTTCGATAGGTGTGCTTCCCCCAAAACAAGCACGTTTCGATAGGTGTGCTTCCCCCAAAACAAGCACGTAGAGAGAACGTTCGATAGGTGTGTTTCCCCCAAAACAAGCGCGTAGAGAGAACGTTCCATAGGTGTGTTTCCCCCCAAAACAAGCACGTAGAGAGAACGTTCGTGTGGATCATCTCCTGGAGATATATTAACCACCTATGGTTGCAAATAGGCTATTGAGGTAGTTTATTAGGCTTACCCAATACTAATTCACAGATTGGGCACATCATTCACACACAATTTTATTTTATTTATCACTGATAGACGTCTACGTTGAGAATGGTCTGGATCACTGATAGACGTCTGTTGAGAATGGTCTGGATCACTGATAGACGTCTACGTTGAGAATGGTCTGGATCACTGATAGACGTCTGTGTTGAGAATGGTCTGGATCACTGATAGAGGTCTGGATCACTGATAGACATCTGGATCACTGAAACGTCTGGATCACTGATAGACGTAGTGTTGAGAATGGTCTGGATCACTGATAGACGTCTACGTTGAGAATGGTCTGGATCACTGATAGACGTCACTGATAGACGTCTGTGTTGAGAATGGTCTGGATCACTGATAGACGTCTACGTTGAGAATGTTCTGGATCACTGATAGACGTCTACGTTGAGAATGTTCTGGATCACTGATAGACGTCTACGTTGAGAATGGTCTGGATCACTGATAGACGTCTGTGTTGAGAATGGTCTGGATCACTGATAGACGTCTGGATCACTGATAGACGTCTACGTTGAGAATGTTCTGGATCACTGATAGACGTCTGTGTTGAGAATGGTCTGGATCACTGATAGACGTCTGGATCACTGATAGACGCCTCGTTGAGAATGGTCTGGATCAATAGACGCCTCAAGAATGGTCTGTATCACTGATAGACGTCTGTGTTGAGAATGGTCTGGATCACTGATAGACGTCTGGATCACTGATAGACGCTGTGAGAATGGTCTGGATCACTGATAGACGTCTACGTTGAGAATGGTCTGGATCACTGATAGACGTCTGTGTTGAGAATGGTCTGGATCACTGATAGAGGTCTGGATCACTGATAGACATCTGGATCACTGATAGACGTCTGGATCACTGATAGACGTCTGTGTTGAGAATGGTCTGGATCACTGATAGACGTCTACGTTGAGAATGGTCTGGATCACTGATAGACGTCTGGATCACTGATAGACGTCTACGTTGAGAATGTTCTGGATCACTGATAGACGTCTGTGTTGAGAATGGTCTGGATCACTGATAGACGTCTGGATCACTGATAGACGTCTGTGTTGAGAATGGTCTGGATCACTGATAGACGTCTACGTTGAGAATGTTCTGGATCACTGATAGACGTCTACGTTGAGAATGTTCTGGATCACTGATAGACGTCTACGTTGAGAATGGTCTGGATCACTGATAGACGTCTGTGTTGAGAATGGTCTGGATCACTGATAGACGTCTGGATCACTGATAGACGTCTACGTTGAGAATGTTCTGGATCACTGATAGACGTCTGTGTTGAGAATGGTCTGGATCACTGATAGACGTCTGGATCACTGATAGACGTCTACGTTGAGAATGGTCTGGATCACTGATAGACGTCTACGTTGAGAATGGTCTGTATCACTGATAGACGTCTGTGTTGAGAATGGTCTGGATCACTGATAGACGTCTGGATCACTGATAGACGTCTACGTTGAGAATGGTCTGGATCACTGATAGACGTCTACGTTGAGAATGGTCTGGATCACTGATAGACGTCTGTGTTGAGAATGGTCTGGATCACTGATAGAGGTCTGGATCACTGATAGACATCTGGATCACTGATAGACGCCTGGATCACTGATAGACGCCTGTGTTGAGAATGGTCTGGATCACTGATAGACGCCTTTGAGAATGGTCTGGATCACTGATAGACGCTGGATCACTGATAGACGCCTACGTTGAGAATGTTCTGGATCACTGATAGACGCCTGTGTTGAGAATGGTCTGGATCACTGATAGACGTCTGGATCACTGATAGACGCCTGTGTTGAGAATGGTCTGGATCACTGATAGACGCACGTTGAGAATGTTCTGGATCACTGATAGACGTACGTTGAGAATGTTCTGGATCACTGATAGACGTCTCTGGTCTGGATCACTGATAGACGTCTGTGTTGAGAATGGTCTGGATCACTGATAGACGTCTGGATCACTGATAGACGTCTACGTTGAGAATGTTCTGGATCACTGATAGACGTCTGTGTTGAGAATGGTCTGGATCACTGATAGACGTCTGGATCACTGATAGACGTCTACGTTGAGAATGGTCTGGATCACTGATAGACGTCTGTGTTGAGAATGGTCTGGATCACTGATAGAGGTCTGGATCACTGATAGACATCTGGATCACTGATAGACGTCTGGATCACTGATAGACGTCTGTGTTGAGAATGGTCTGGATCACTGATAGACGTCTACGTTGAGAATGTTCTGGATCACTGATAGACGTCTGTGTTGAGAATGGTCTGGATCACTGATAGACGTCTGGATCACTGATAGACGTCTGTGTTGAGAATGGTCTGGATCACTGATAGACGTCTACGTTGAGAATGTTCTGGATCACTGATAGACGTCTACGTTGAGAATGTTCTGGATCACTGATAGACGTCTGGATCACTGATAGACGTCTACGTTGAGAATGGTCTGGATCACTGATAGAGGTCTGGATCACTGATAGACGTCTACGTTGAGAATGGTCTGGATCACTGATAGACGTCTGTGTTGAGAATGGTCTGGATCACTGATAGACGTTGCAAACGTTTTTCTAAAGAGCAACTGCCCCTTAAAAGCAAAACGTGTCCTTTAGAAAGCATCTGTCAATATGAGTTTATTCTACTGACCAAAATTTACTACAAAGTGTAAAAAAAAAGTTTTTTAAAATAGGATAATTTCGGTCATAAAGTCAGGCTCATCCAAAACCGAGTTTTGATTGCATCACAATGCAAATGAAGGTTGAATTTTTTTCAATCCCGCCCACATCTGGCAACAAGTCAGAAATTTGGAGTGCACCTCCCATGTGGCCCAATCGTAATCCTTCGTGGTAAATGTGGGTTGACTTTGGATATCCCTATGGGGCTCGTTAGGGACCATCTGTAAATTACACAATGCACATTGGACAATACTTTCAAATTCCAATAGTAAACTAAATATAAATTATATATAAAAAAAAAACTTTAACCATCTGTAAATTGTAGAAATTCATATACAAATATTGTAAATTATTTTTATGAGAAAACTAATAGGTGTGCAATCACGAAACCAACTCATGTTTTAAATCAGTCATGGCCACTTTATTAACCAAATCTAAATTGAGGCCAAATCAGAAAGTGCAGTCGTCCTTTAATAAGAGCCAAGGTAGTAACAACGTTTTTTGGGAAACACCTCCGTTACTAGAAGTTTCTAACGATAATCTTAACGCTACGAAGTCTCTGGGGGGAAAACGTATCTTCTGTCTTTTTGATGTGACGGTAACATACTGTATAATACTGTATAATACTGTGTAATACTGTATAACTTAGTGTACCTGTCTCTCTCCCAGCAGCCCTTTGCGTCCCTGCAGAAGGCAGTTCCCCAAAGTCATGCCCCTGTCCAAACCAGGTAAACACCAGAACAGTCTTAGTAAACAAATAGACTTCAACCCCCCCCAAAAAATGGATCTACATAAAATATATGTCTGTTTTTATTTTGAAGCAGTACACAGTACACAGCAGATAGTACACGGTACACAGCACACGGTACACAGCACACGGTACACAGCACACGGTACACAGCACACGGTACACAGTACATTGTACACGGTACACAGTACACGGTACATAGTACACAGTACACACAGTACACAGTACACAGCACACAGTACAGAGTACACAGCACAACACAAGTACACAGTACACAGCACACAGCACACAGTACACACACAGTATACAGCACACAGTTCACAGTATACAGCACACAGTACACAGCACACAGCACACAGTACACAGCACACAGTACACAGTAAACAGTACACAGTACACAGCACACAGCACACAGCACACAGTACACAGTTCACAGTATACAGTATGTATCATTCTGTTGTATGGCATGTGTACAGTACTCTATGTTGCTACCTACAGCGCATGTCTGTTGCATTGCCTCCGTACTCGTGTTCTGTTAGTCTATGTAATGTCACCCTTGATGCTGTTGGCTGTACTCTTATGTTGTGTAATGTCACCCTTGATGCTGTTGGCTGTACTCTTATGTTGTGTAATGTCACGCTTGATGCTATTGGCTGTACTCTTATGTTGTGTAATGTCACGCTTGATGCTATTGGCTGTACTCTTATGTTGTGAATTGTCACGTCACTCTACATGTGACTGTGAAGTAGCAGACGATGAGACGCCGCCTGACCGGGAGAAGACGCTGGAGCTGATTCGCTACCTGGTCCCAGAGGTGTTCAATGGGGCGCTGGTGGACTCTCTGTCAGGCCACGCCCTGTCCGCAGCCGGATTGGCCGCCTCTTTCCTCCTTGAGGGGGAGGGGCCAACCAGTCTTCCAGCCCCGCCCCTCTCTATCTGTTCAGTTATCAGAGCCCAGAAACCGGGTTGGTTACTGTCTGTGTGTCTGGGCCAATGAAAGTCCCTTGAAACGAACCTCTTTTTATATCACTCTGATGTGCATTTACACAGGCAGACAAAATCTGATCTCATGACACTTTTGACCAATCAGATCAGATCTTTTGCCAATAATTGGGGAAAATATCATAATTGGGCTGAACTGTGGAAATGCAGCCAAGAGGATAAATTGTAAATCAGATAAAGAAACAGACATCTTAAATTAGCACCTATAGATGACCAAATAGATTGTAGTCATAGACAAACACATTCATGCGTCGCTCCTACATTCTGTTATCAACTGAGTTCAGTATAAAAAAAAATATGTTTTACCAACTGATATAAAAAGAGGAGGTTGTGTTTCAGGGATTTTTCCACAGGCTCTCCTCTCGTGCCTTGTCGTGTGTCTACTGTTATCCTGTCTGGTTGATTTTTCCCCGAGAGTTCCTCCTGTGAACACTTCCTCAAATGGATCTATGGGATTTCAGCTTCTGTAGTTACCATGAACAATAATTTATTCCTTGTTGTTTTTAAAAAGATCTGTGTTAGCGTGCTTTTGATCGATCACACCTTGACCTCTCTTTCTGTAGGACCTGAGCTACTTTGTAACAATACCCTTATCCAGAAGCGTTATTCCATTATTCCCTTGAGAAATATTGTAAATATACCCAAATAATTACAGGTAGTTTTAGCAGATTGTAATTTTTCACAGGCACATCCTTGTATTGTTAAGGGATGACTGCTGCATTGATTACCCTGCCTTACTGAGTGGTTCCTCCATCTCTCCCTGCGTTATTCTCTTTTTTAAGCCTTTCTTCCTTTCGCAGCTCTCCCTGCTCCCTGCTACTGGAGAGTGAGTGTCCTTGGCGGTAACCTTGTCTCCCTTCACCTCCTCCTTTTAGTCCCTGCCACCAAGCTGACTACCCTGATGCGCCCTACAGCCGGGCCCTGCCACTGCAAGTATGACCTCATGGTGTTCTATGAGATCTGCGAACTGGAGGCCAGTGGAGAGTGAGTATCCCACAGAGATACTATATATATATATATATATACACACACAATATATTAATACTAAATTTCTATAGTGTATATAAAACCTTATATATGTGCTCTATACTAAATTCCATGATGTATTCCATCTCGCCACGCTCAAATGATTACTATAGGCTACCTTCCAATATTCACACTACCCCTCATACTCATACTACCTAGAGGGAAACAATTGTTTGGGAATATAAGTGATATATGGACATTGACGCAGTACTGTAGACGCAGAGGCAAAGCCCCAGTTTCACCTCAACAGACGCTGCTAATCCATGATCAATATTATAACATTATATATACTCTTAATAATGTTCTATTAATTATCAAATAATCAAAATCAAATGAAACTTTATTAGTCACATGCGCCGAATACAACAAGTGTAGACTTTACCATGAAATGCTTTACTTACAAGCCCTTAAACCAACAGTACAGTTCAAGAAAGAGTTAACTAAAATTAATTAAAGATGACTGCAGTCTCTGACGATTTTACATTTAGAAAACTATTACCCAACGTGGAACGTTTACGTATGAACCCAGAGTAATAACAATATCAGCAACAGCATTAACTATTTATTGGCCAATGTGAAATCGACGAGTGGCTTGTTACTGTGCAGGAAAATAAACAATGGTTGTCTCTGTTTCCTACAGCTACGTCCCAGCAGGAGTGGACCACAGAGGAGGCATGCCTTGCCATGGGACATTTATGCTGCACCAGGTAGGTCATTCAGGGAGTGGAGAAGTACAGAACTGATGTGTTCTGTATGAACATAATGCTTCCTGTTTCTGAACATAATGCTTCCTGTTTCTGAACATGATGCTTCCTCATTCTAAACATAATGCTTCCTGTTTCTGAACATAATGCTTCCTGTTTCTGAACATAATGCTTCCTGTTTCTGAACATAATGCTTCCTGTTTCTGAACATAATGCTTCCTGTTTCTGAACATAATGCTTACTTATTCTGAACATAAGGCTTCCTGTTTCTGAACATGATGCTTCCTGTTTCTGAACATAATGCTTCCTGTTTCTGAACATAATGCTTCCTGTTTCTGAACATAATGCTTCCTGTTTCTGAACTCGCTCACTCCCACTCTCAGGGTATCCAGAGGCGCGTCACTGTGACCATCGTTCATGAGACAGGTGGAGACATCAAGTGGAAGGATGTCCGGGAACTGGTTGTGGGTGAGTCGGTTCAAGACTGTTTGTGTACCATGTGTCTGTGGGTGAGTCGGTTCAAGACTGTTTGTGTACCATGTGTCTGTGGGTGAGTCGGTTCAAGACTGTTTGTGTACCATGTGTCTGTGGGTGAGTCGGTTCAAGACTGTTTGTGTACCATGTGTCTGTGTTATGAACAACATCAATATCTATCAAGCTCACCATTCTAACGTCTCCTCCTCCTCCTCCTCCTCCTCCTCATCCTCCTCCTACTCCTCCTCCTCCTCTCACCAGGTCGTATCCGCAACTCACCCGAGGGGGACGATGCCATCATAGACCCCAACATCCTGTCACTCAACATCCTGTCGGCTGGGCATGTCAAGCCCATGCAGGAGGACAGGTATGCAACCAGACTCTAGCCATCGTAGGGACCCTACCAGACTCTAGCCATCGTAGGGACCCTACCAGACTCTAGCCATCGTAGGGACCCTACCAGACTCTAGCCATCGTAGGGACCCTACCAGACTCTACTCATCGTAGGGACCCTACCAGACTCTACCCATCGTAGGGACCCTACCAGACTCTACTCATCGTAGGGACCCTACCAGACTCTACTCATCGTAGGGACCCTACCAGACTCTACCCATCGTAGGGACCCTACCAGACTCTAGCCATCATAGGGACCCTACCAGACTTTACCCATCGTAGGGACCATACCAGACTCTAGCCAACGTAAGGACCCTACCAGACTCTACCCATCGTAGGGACCCTACCCATCGTAGGGACCCTACCAGACTCTACCCATCGTAGGGAACCTACCAGACTCTACCCATCGTAGGGACCCATAGACATTATCTGGGTCTCCAATGGCACCCTATTCCCTATACAGTGCACTACTTATGACCAACACACAAACACAAAGTAGTATACAGGGAATAGGCTTGCATTTGGAACTCAGTATATTTCATCTATAATGCACGAGGGGGTGTGGTATATGGCCAATATACTACGGCTATGGGGTGTTCTTAGGCACGACCCAACTCGGAGTGCCTGGACACAGCCCTTAGCCGTGGTATATTGGCCATGTACCACAAATCCCTGAGGTGCCTTATTACTATTATAAACTGGTTACCAGTGTAATTAGATCAGTAAAAAATATATGTTTGGTCATACCCGTGGTATACGGTCTGATATACCACGGATGCCAGCCAATCAGCATTCAGGGCTCGAACCACCCAGTTTATAATCAGAGATAACCCACAAGACAACTGAATACTATGTTATGTTTGATGATTGGTTATGATTTGACAATATACACTAAATGGCCAAAAGTATATGGACACCCCTTCAAATTAGTGGATTTGGCTATTTCAGCCACACCCGTTGTTACTGACGGGTGTATAAAATCGAGCACACCGCCATGCAATCTCCATAGACAAACATTGGCAGTAGAATGGCCATACTGAAGAGCTCAGTGACTTTCAATGGGGCAGAGTCATAGGATGACACCTTTGCAACAAGTTAGTCTGTCAAATGTCTGCCCTGCTAGAGCTGCCCCGGTCAACTGTAAGTGCTGTTATTGTGAAGTGGAAACGTCTAGGAGCAAAAACGGCTCAGCCGCAAAGTGGTAGAACACACAAGCTCACAGATTGGGACCGCTGAGTGCTGAAGCACGTTGAAAATCGTCTGTCCTCTGTCCGAGTTCCAAGCAAGGTCAACACAATAACTGTTCGTCGGGAACTTCATGAAATGGGTTTCCATGGCCGAGCAGCCGCATAACAGGCCTCAGATCAACATGTGCAACGCCAAGCGTCGGCTAGAGTGGTGTAAAGCTCGCCGCTATTGGACTCTTGGAGCAGTGGTAACGCGTTCTCCGGAGTTATGAATCACGCTTCACCATCTGGCAGTCTGACGGACTAATCTGGGTTTGTTGGATGCCAGGAGAACGCTACCTGCCCCAATGCATAGCGCCAACTGTAAAGTTTGGTGGAGGAGGAATAATGGTCTGGGGCTGTTTTTCATGTTTCAGGCTCCTTAGTTCCAGTGAAGGGAAATCGTAATACTACAGAGTACAGTGACATTCTTGATCAATTCTGTGTTTCCAACTTTGTGGCAACAGTTTGTGGAAGGCCCTTTTCTATTTCAGTATGACAATGCCCCAGTGCACAAAGCGAGATCCATCCAGAAATAGTTTGTCGAGATCAGTGTAGAAGAACTTGACTGGTCTGCACAGAGCCCTGACCTCAACCCCATCGAACACCATTGGGATGAATTGGAACGCCGACTGAGAACCAGGCACTTAATCGCCCCGACATCAGTAATGCTCATCTCCGACATCCCCACAGCAATGTTCCAACATCTAGTGGAAAGCCTTCCCAGAAGACTGGAGGCCTGTTATAGCAGCAATGTTCCAACATCTAGTGGAAAGCCTTCCCAGAAGACTGGAGGCCTGTTATAGCAGCAATGTTCCAACATCTAGTGGAAAGCCTTCCCAGAAGACTGGAGGCCTGTTATAGCAGCAATGTTCCAACATCTAGTGGAAAGTCTTCCCAGAAGACTGGAGGCCTGTTATAGCAGCAATGTTCCAACATCTAGTGGAAAGCCTTCCCAGAAGACTGGAGGCCTGTTATAGCAGCAATGTTCCAACATCTAGTGGAAAGTCTTCCCAGAAGACTGGAGGCCTGTTATAGCAGCACAAGAGAGTACCAACTCCAATTGAATGAGATGTTTGATGAGCAGCTGTCCACATACTTATGGCCATGTAGTGTAAATTCTATTCAATATATAAGTTATATAGAACATTCCAGCTGTTATTTTGTTGGAATTATTTACCTTGTTTTGAGCTGTTTCATACTGTACAGTTAATTTACAGTTCTGAAAATGTTAGATTTGCTTCGTAACCAAGGAAACACAATAACACTCCAACAATGTTTCATTATCATTGTGTTTTCTCCTGCCATTTGTTTTTTGAATTCACGGTCCTCGGCGGGAATTCAAAAAAATGAAATATCACGATCACTACGGAAACGCTAGCATGCGTTAATCTTCCGGAGTACTGTGCTCTGGAGACACATTCTCTCATCTAAAGCCAGCCACACCATCCTTGTCCCCCCCCCCACCACCTTTCTCCCCCCCCCCACCACAAACACCTCACAGACACAGAGCAAACGCCACAGGCACATAATGAATAGAAGGGGCTTCGGGAACCTCTAAACTCTGCCAATTTGACTGGTAAACTCACGGGTGAAACTCGCAATGGCCTCCAGTCGTACACATTATGTGTGCCATATCGTCGTCTTGAATGGTCGACGGCCGTTCTATCCATTCTGTTTCTATGTCAGCCTCCCCCAGAGGTGTTCGGTCGGCTCCTGTCCTTTTTACATGTGACCGGACACCGTTCCTAATGCTGACTATATCGCTCGAAAGACACGGTGGAGCTGTCGGACACTGCACACAGGCTGATGCATGGCACTCATAGGCGACTATGGGTCAGAGCGCTTGATGAAGCTCGCGCGGTCAAGATGCACAGCTTGACTGGTTCAACCAACTTCCACGCAAAGAGGCTTTATCCCCCCCTCAGAGCGCTTGATGAAGCTCGCGCGGTCAAGATGCACAGCTTGACTGGTTCAACCAACTTCCACGCAAAGAGGCTTTATCCCCCCCCACACACACACCCCTCCTCTCCCGCTCTTCTTCCACTGAAGCAGCTGATGCTTGGTAAAAAAAAACACAAAAATAAACATGTGGTTCTACCTGTCTAGAAGCAGGAGGTCACATGATCAGTGGGGAGAAAGACGACTCAACGAGACTTACCCATCATTCTGCACAGGTTGCACGAAACAAAACATTTCTAGTACAAAATTGATCGTATTGATTTGTGACCCATCCTTTCGATCAAATACCTGTCACGGATCCTTCAGATAAGTAGGCCTGTAAAACTGGCTTGATTAACAACCTCTTCCTATTATTGAAGGTTATTTATGAAGGTTATTTGAAGGTTATTTATATCACCACTATGTCACCACTATGTCACCACTATGTCACCACTACGCTCCCCTTATTGCTAGTGTGTCTGCTGCTGGGTTCTGTATGTCCATCTGTCATCCCAGCTGACCACTCACCTCTCACCCCGGTCACTGCGTACTCTCCTCTCACCCTGGTCACTGCGTACTCACCTCTCACCCTGGTCACTGCGTACTGATCTCTCACCCTGGTCACTGCATACTCAACTCTCACCCTGGTCACTGCGTACTCACGTCTCACCCTGGTCTCTCATCACTGCGTACTCTCCTTTCACCCTGGTCACTGCGTACTCACCTCTCACCCTGGTCACTGCGTACTCACCTCTCACCCTGGTCTCTCATCACTGCGTACTCACCTCTCACCCTGGTCACTGTGTACTCACCTTTCACCCCAGGCCCTGCGTACTCACCTCTCACGCCGGTCACTGCGTACTCAACTCTCACCCTGGTCACTGCGTACTCAACTCTCACCCCGGTCACTGCGTACTCACCTCTCACCCCGGTCACTGCGTACTCAACTCTCACCCAGGTCACTGCGTACTCACCTCTCACCCCGGTCACTGCGTACTCACCTCTCACCCCGGTCACTGCGTACTCACCTCTCACCCCGGTCACTGCGTACTCAACTCTCACCCTGGTCACTGCGTACTCTCCTTTCACCCTGGTCACTGCGTACTCACCTCTCACCCCGGTCACTGCATACTCACCTCTCACCCTGGTCTCTCATCACTGCGTACTCACCTTTCACCCCGGTCACTGCGTACTCACCTCTCACCCTGGTCACTGCGTACTCACCTCTCACCCTGGTCACTGCGTACTCACCTCTCACCCTGGTCACTGCATACTCAACTCTCACCCTGGTCTCTCATCACTGCATACTCACCTCTCACCCCAGTCCCTGCATACTCACCTCTCTCCCCGGTCACTGCGTACTCAACTCTCACCCTGGTCACTGCGTACTCAACTCTCACCCCGGTCACTGCGTACTCACCTCTCACCCCGGTCACTGCGTACTCACCTCTCACCCCGGTCACTGCGTACTCACCTCTCACCCTGGTCACTGCATACTCAACTCTCACCCTGGTCACTGCGTACTCACGTCTCACCCTGGTCTCTCATCACTGCATACTCACCTCTCACCCCGGTCACTGCGTACTCACCTCTCACCCGGTCACTGCGTACTCACCTCTCACCCCAGTCACTGCGTACTCACCTCTCACCCTGGTCACTGCGTACTCTCCTTTCACCCTGGTCACTGCTTACTCACCTCTCACCCTGGTCACTGCGTACTCACCTCTCACCCCGGTCACTGCATACTCACCTCTCACCCTGGTCTCTCATCACAGCGTACTCACCTCTCACCCCGTTCACTGCGTACTCACCTCTCACCCCAGTCACAGCGTACTCACCTCTCACCCCGGTCACTGCGTACTCACCTCTCACCCCAGTCACAGCGTACTCACCTCTCACCCCGGTCACTGCGTACTCAACTCTCACCCTGGTCACTGCGTACTCAACTCTCACCCTGGTCACGGCGTACTCACCTCTCACCCCGGTCACTGCGTACTCACTTCTCACCCCGGTCACTGCGTACTCACCTCTCACCCCGGTCACTGCATACTCACCTCTCACCCTGGTCTCTCATCACAGCGTACTCAACTCTCACCCAGGTCACTGCGTACTCACCTCTCACCCCGGTCACTGCGTACTCACCTCTCACCCCGGTCACTGCGTACTCACCTCTCACCCCGGTCACTGCGTACTCAACTCTCACCCTGGTCACTGCGTACTCTCCTTTCACCCTGGTCACTGCGTACTCACCTCTCACCCCGGTCACTGCATACTCACCTCTCACCCTGGTCTCTCATCACTGCGTACTCACCTCTCACCCCGGTCACTGCGTACTCACCTCTCACCCCAGTCACTGCGTACTCACCTCTCACCCCAGTCACTGCGTACTCACCTCTCACCCCGGTCATTGCATACTCAACTCTCACCCCAGTCACTGCGTACTCACCTCTCACCCCGGTCACTGCATACTCACCTCTCACCCCGGTCACTGCGTACTCAACTCTCACCCTGGTCACTGCGTACTCACCCCAGTCACTGCGCACTCACCCTCACCCGCACTGCGTACTCACCTCTCACCCCGGTCACTGCGTACTCACACCCCGGTCACTGCTCTCACCCTGGTCACTGCGTACTCACCTCTCACCCCGGTCACTGCGTACCACCTCTCACCTTGGTCACTGTCTCACCTCACCCGGTCACTCACTCACTCTCACCCTGGTCACTGCGTACTCACCTCCCCCCCCGTCACTGCGTACTCACCTCTCACCCTGGTCACTGCGTACTCACCTCTCACCCTGGTCACTGCGTACTCACCTTTCACCCTCTCACCCCGGTCCCTGCGTACTCACCTCTCACCTTGGTCACTGCGTACTCACCTCTCACCTTGGTCACTGCGTACTCACCTCTCACCCTGGTCACTGCGTACTCACCTCTCACCCAGGTCACTGCGTACTCACCTCTCACCCCGTCACTGCGTACTCAACTCTCACCCAGGTCACTGCGTCACTCACCTCTCTCACCCCACCCTGGTCACTGTCACTGCGTACTCACCTCTCACCCCGGTCACTGCGTACTCACCTCTCACCCCGGTCACTCCGTACTCACCTCTCACCTTGGTCACTGCGTATTCTCCTTTCACCCTGGTCACGGCGTACTCACCTCTCACCCTGGTCACTGCGTACTCAACTCTCACCCTGGTCTCTCATCACTGCGTACTCACCTCTCACCCTGGTCACTGTGTACTCACCTCTCACCCCAGTCCCTGCGTACTCACCTCTCACTCCGGTCACTGCGTACTCAACTCTCACCCGGTCACTGCGTACTCACCTTTCACCCCGGTCACTGTGTACTCACCTCTCACCCTGGTCACTGCGTACTCACCTCTCACCCCGGTCACTGCGTACTCACCTCTCACCCTGGTCACTGCGTACTCACCTCTCACCCTGGTCACTGCGTACTCACCTCTCACCCTGGTCACTGCTTACTCAACTCTCACCCTGGTCTCTCATCACTGCGTACTCACCTCTCACCCTGGTCACTGTTTACTCACCTCTCACCCCAGGCCCTGCGTACTCACCTCTCACCCCAGGCCCTGCGTACTCACCTCTCACGCCGGTCACTGCGTACTCAACTCTCACCCCGGTCACTGCGTACTCAACTCTCACCCCGGTCACTGCGTACTCAACTCTCACCCAGGTCACTGCGTACTCACCTCTCACCCCGGTCACTGCGTACTCACCTCTCACCCATGATCACTGCGTACTCAACTCTCACCCCGGTCACTGCGTACTCACTTCTCACCCCAGTCACTGCGTACTCACCTCTCACCCCGGTCACTGCGTACTCACCTCTCACCCCGGTCACTGCGTACTCACCTCTCACCTTGGTCACTGCGTACTCACCTCTCACCCTGGTCACTGCGTACTCACCTCTCACCCTGGTCACTGCGTACTCACCTCTCACCCTGGTCACTGCGTACTCACCTCTCACCCCGGTCCCTGCGTACTCACCTCTCACCTTGGTCACTGCGTACTCACCTCTCACCTTGGTCACTGCGTACTCACCTCTCACCCAGGTCGCTGCGTACTCACCTCTCACCTTGGTCGCTGCGTACTCACCTCTCACCCTGGTCGCTGCGTACTCACCTCTCACCCTGGACGCTGCGTACTCACCTCTCACCCCGGTCCCTGCGTACTCACCTCTCACCTTGGTCACTGCGTACTCACCTCTCACCTTTGTCACTGCGTACTCACCTCTCACCTTGGTCACTGCGTACTCACCTCTCACCCTGGTCACTGCTTACTCAACTCTCACCCTGGTCTCTCATCACTGCGTACTCACCTCTCACCCTGGTCACTGTGTACTCACCTCTCACCCCAGGCCCTGCGTACTCACCTCTCACGCCAGTCACTGCGTACTCAACTCTCACCCTGGTCACTGCGTACTCAACTCTCACCCCGGTCACTGCGTACTCACCTCTCACCCCGGTCACTGCGTACTCAACTCTCACCCAGGTCACTGCGTACTCACCTCTCACCCCGGTCACTGCGTACTCACCTCTCACCCCGGTCACTGCGTACTCACCTCTCACCCCGGTCACTCCGTACTCACCTCTCACCCTGGTCACTGCGTATTCTCCTTTCACCCTGGTCACGGCGTACTCACCTCTCACCTTGGTCACTGCGTACTCACCTCTCACCCAGGTCGCTGCGTACTCACCTCTCACCTTGGTCGCTGCGTACTCACCTCTCACCCTGGTCGCTGCGTACTCACCTCTCACCCTGGACGCTGCGTACTCACCTCTCACCCTGGTCACTGCGTACTCACCTCTCACCCCGGTCCCTGCGTACTCACCTCTCACCTTGGTCACTGCGTACTCACCTCTCACCTTTGTCACTGCGTACTCACCTCTCACCTTGGTCACTGCGTACTCACCTCTCACCCTGGTCACTGCTTACTCAACTCTCACCCTGGTCTCTCATCACTGCGTACTCACCTCTCACCCTGGTCACTGTGTACTCACCTCTCACCCCAGGCCCTGCGTACTCACCTCTCACGCCAGTCACTGCGTACTCAGTCACCCTGGTCACTGCGTACTCAACTCTCACCCTGGTCACTGCGTACTCACTCTCACCCCGGTCACTGCGTACTCAACTCTCACCCAGGTCACTGCGTACTCAACTCTCACCCAGGTCACTGCGTACTCACCTCTCACCCCGGTCACTGCGTACTCACCTCTCACCCCGGTCACTGCGTACTCACCTCTCTCCCCGTCACTTCAACTCTCACCCCGGTCACAGCGTACTCACTTCTCACCCCAGTCACTGCGTACTCAACTCTCACCCAGGTCACTGCGTACTCACCTCTCACCCCGGTCACTGCGTACTCACCTCTCACGCCGGTCACTGCGTACTCAACTCTCACCCTGGTCACTGCGTACTCAACTCTCACCCCGGTCACTGCGTACTCACCTCTCACCCCGGTCACTGCGTACTCAACTCTCACCCAGGTCACTGCGTACTCACCTCTCACCCCGGTCACTGCGTACTCACCTCTCACCCCGGTCACTGCGTACTCACCTCTCACCCCGGTCACTCCGTACTCACCTCTCACCCTGGTCACTGCGTATTCTCCTTTCACCCTGGTCACGGCGTACTCACCTCTCACCCTGGTCACTGCGTACTCAACTCTCACCCTGGTCTCTCATCACTGCGTACTCACCTCTCACCCTGGTCACTGTGTACTCACCTCTCACCCCAGTCCCTGCGTACTCACCTCTCACCCCGGTCACTGCGTACTCAACTCTCACCCGGTCACTGCGTACTCACCTTTCACCCCGGTCACTGCGTACTCACCTCTCACCCCGGTCACTGCGTACTCACCTCTCACCCTGGTCACTGCGTACTCACCTCTCACCCCGGTCACTGCGTACTCACCTCTCTCCCCGGTCACTGCATACTCACCTCTCACCCATGGTCACTGCGTACTCAACTCTCACCCCGGTCACAGCGTACTCACTTCTCACCCCAGTCACTGCGTACTCACCTCTTACCCCGGTCACTGCGTACTCACCTCTCACCCCGGTCACTGCGTACTCACCTCTCACCCCGGTCACTGCGTACTCACCTCTCACCTTGGTCACTCCGTACTCACCTCTCACCTTGGTCACTGCGTACTCACCTCTCACCCTGGTCACTGCGTACTCACCTCTCACCCCGGTCCCTGCGTACTCACCTCTCACCCTGGTCCCTGCGTACTCACCTCTCACCCTGGTCACTGCGTACTCACCTCTCACCTTGGTCACTGCGTACTCACCTCTCACCTTGGTCACTGCGTACTCACCTCTCACCTTGGTCACTGCGTACTCACCTCTCACCCTGGTCGCTGCGTACTCACCCAGGTCACTGCGTACTCACCCTGGTCACTGCGTACTCACCTCTCACCCAGGTCACTGCGTACTCACCTCTCACCCTGGTCACTGCGTACTCACCTCTCACCCATGGTCACTGCGTACTCACCTCTCACCCTGGTCACTGCGTACTCACCTCTCACCCAGGTCGCTGCGTACTCACCTCTCACCCCGGTCACTGCGTACTCACCTCTCACCCCGGACACTGCGTACTCACCTCTCACCCCGGTCACTGCGTACTCACCTCTCACCCCGGTCACTGCGTACTCACCTCTCACCCATGGTCACTGCGTACTCACCTCTCACCCCGGTCACTGCGTACTCACCTCTCACCCCAGTCACTGCGTACTCAACTCTCACCCCGGTCACTGCGTACTCACTTCTCACCCCAGTCACTGCGTACTCACTTCTCACCCCGGTCACTGCGTACTCACCTCTCACCCTGGTCACTGCGTACTCACCTCTCACCCTGGTCACTGCGTACTCAACTCTCACCCTGGTCTCTCATCACTGCGTACTCACCTCTCATCCTGGTCACTGTGTACTCACCTCTCACCCCAGTCCCTGCGTACTCACCTCTCACCCCAGTCACTGCGTACTCAACTCTCACCCGGTCACTGCGTACTCACCTTTCACCCCGGTCACTGTGTACTCACCTTTCACCCTGGTCACTGCGTACTCACCTCTCACCCCGGTCACTGCGTACTCACCTCTCACCCAGGTCACTGCGTACTCACCTCTCACCCCGGTCACTGCGTACTCACCTCTCTCCCCGGTCACTGCATACTCACCTCTCACCCATGGTCACTGCGTACTCAACTCTCACCCCGGTCACAGCGTACTCACTTCTCACCCCAGTCACTGCGTACTCACCTCTCACCCCGGTCACTGCGTACTCACCTCTCACCCCGGTCACTGCGTACTCACCTCTCACCTTGGTCACTCCGTACTCACCTCTCACCTTGGTCACTGCGTACTCACCTCTCACCCTGGTCACTGCGTACTCACCTCTCACCCTGGTCCCTGCGTACTCACCTCTCACCCTGGTCCCTGCGTACTCACCTCTCACCCTGGTCACTGCGTACTCACCTCTCACCTTGGTCACTGCGTACTCACCTCTCACCTTGGTCACTGCGTACTCACCTCTCACCTTGGTCACTGCGTACTCACCTCTCACCCTGGTCGCTGCGTACTCACCTCTCACCCAGGTCGCTGCGTACTCACCTCTCACCCTGGTCGCTGCGTACTCACCTCTCACCCCGGACACTGCGTACTCACCTCTCACCCGGTCACTGCGTACTCACCCTGGTCACTGCGTACTCACCCTGGTCACTGCGTACTCACCTCTCACCCAGGTCACTGCGTACTCACCTCTCACCCTGGTCACTGCGTACTCACCTCTCACCCTGGACACTGCGTACTCACCTCTCACCCTGGTCACTGCGTACTCACCTCTCACCCTGGTCACTGCGTACTCACCTCTCACCCTGGTCACTGCGTACTCACCTCTCACCCGGTCACTGCGTACTCACCCTGGTCACTGCGTACTCACCCTGGTCACTGCGTACTCACCTCTCACCCCGGTCACTGCGTACTCACCTCTCACCCCGGTCACTGCGTACTCACCTCTCTCCCCGGTCACTGCGTACTCACCTCTCACCCATGGTCACTGCGTACTCAACTCTCACCCCGGTCACTGCGTACTCACCTCTCACCCGGTCACTGCGTACTCACCCTGGTCACTGCGTACTCACCCTGGTCACTGCGTACCTACCTCTCACCCTGGTCACTGCGTACGCACCTCTCACCCTGGTCACTGCATACTCACCTCTCACCCCGGTCACTGCGTACGCACCTCTCACCCTAGTCACTGCGTACTCACCTCTCACCCTGGTCACTGCGTACCCACCTCTCACCTCATTATTAAACTAATTGTTACTATAATCTCACTCAGTCCCCATCCTCACATAGATCTACAAGACCCTATGGAGTGTAGCTTGTACCAGCAGCTGTAAAACATTAATGGATAATGTTGATCCTCATGGGACACACCCTCCTGCCATTTCAAGACCACATATCCACCCGTGTACTGGACTGTTGTCCTATGCTCACTCACTTAGCATAACTACACCCCATAACTATAAACCCCATAACTACACCCCATAACTACACCCCATAACTACACCCCATATCTACACCCCATAACTACACCCCATATCTACACCCCATAACTACACCCCATAACTACACCCCATATCTACATTTACATCTACACCCCATAACTACACCCCATAACTACACCCCATATCTACACCCCATAACTACACCCATAACTACACACCATAACTACACACCATAACTACACACCTTATCTACACAACATGACTACACACCATAACTACACAACATGACTACACACCATGACTACACACCATAACTACACACCTTATCTACACACCATAACTACACACCATAACTACACACCATGACTACATACCATAACTACACACCATAACTACACCCCATAACTACACACCATAACTACACACCATAACTACACACCATAACTCACTTAGCACAACTACACACCATAACTACACACCATAACTACACACCATAACTACACACCATAACTCACTTAGCACAACTACACACCATAACTGCACACCATAACTACACACCATAACTACACACCATAATTCACTTAGCATAACTACACACCTTATCTACACACCAGCACTACACACCACAACTACACACCATAACGCACTTAGCACAGCCCTGCATTTTCCTGTACTTCAAACAGTAGTGGCTTGTTAGTGTATAACTTGTGAAGTTATGTTGATGTTTCCTCATGATTATGTACTAGTATTGTGACCTCTCTTATAAGGTTTAACCACACTGCTTTGCTGGTCTCCTTTCCCTTAACCCAAAAACCATTCCTCAGACATAGCCCTTGCTGCCATCATACAGGAACAAACAGATTTGCTGTGAGGTCATCAGTAAGGGACAACATGCTGCTGCTGACGTGTCTCTCCCTCCAGTCCACTAACACAATGTTGTTTTGTGTGTTTTCGCAGACAGTTTCTTGATTCAGACATGCCTAGGTATATGATTTATATCAAATCACTATCCTTCCATTCTACTATTCAGTAAAAACTATTTACTAATAGATAACACGTCCCCTTGTCGTGTTCCTGTAAAATCTATTTTAATCTCTTCACTCTCACTTAATTTTAAACTCTAGTCATCCATCCATCATTCAGTTCCCATTGTTTTCCTCTGTGGGTTTTGTCTCTCTCTCTCTGTCTCTGTCTCTGTCTCTGTCTCTGTCTCTGTCTCTGTCTCTCTCTCTCTCTCTCTCTCTCTCTCTCTCTCTCTCTCTCTCTCTCTCTCTCTCTCTCTCTCTCTCTCTCTCTCTCTCTCTCTCTGTTTCTCTCTCTGTCTCTCTGTCTCTCTGTTTCTCTCTCTGTCTCTCTGTCTCTCTGTTTCTCTCTCTGTCTCTCTCTCTGTCTCTCCTTCTCTGTCTCTCTCTCTCTGTCTCTCTCTCTCTCTCTCTCTCTCTCTCTCTCTCTCTCTCTCTCTCTCTCTCTCTCTCTCTCTCTCTCTCTCTCTCCTTCTCTCTCTCTCTGTCTCTCCTTCTCTGTCTCTCTCTCTCTGTCTCTCTCTCTCTCTCTCTCTCTCTCTCTCTCTCTCTGTCTCTCTCTCTCCTTCTCTCTCTCTCTGTCTCTCCTTCTCTGTCTCTCCTTCTCTCTCCTCCCCTGTTTTGTTCTTCTCTCTTTGTTGTTTCCTACTCTCCCACTTTCGGAGATTTGAGGGACTGTGCTGCATTCCCCCCCCTCCTCCTCCTCCTCCTGGATTGTGTGTTTGTTGCTGAGCTGCTGTGGGTCTGAGGGCATTGTGCTGTTGTGGGTCTGATGTATTGTGCTGCTGTGGGTCTGAGGGCATTGTGCTGTTGTGGGTCTGGGCATTGTGCTGTTGTGGGTCTGAGGGCATTGTGCTGTTGTGGGTCTGAGGGCATTGTCTCACGTCAGATTGCTTCACTCATCCGTCAACCGATCTGTCTTGTAGGACGTGGAACTCATTAAAAAAAATAAAAATTAAATCTATATTTTGCACATCCAGCTAATACTAGTTCCTAATTCTGAAAATCACTCCACTCCCAGTAACTATGACACACTAGCTACTACAGTAAACCATGCTTGATCGGCTGATCAAACTTGCTCCAGCTAGCAGCCTTAGTGCAATAGCCATTACGGTAGTTAGTTTGACATCTTTTTTTGTTGAAGTTGTACAGGACTGTTCTCAGAAAACAAAATCAGCACATAATCTGATTGACAGATGGCACTGTGTCTCGCTACATTGTAACATTTGGCCAAGGTGGTGACGTCACAGAGAGCAGCTTGGCTGTAGAACTCGGTGGAACACTGATACATTGTAACATTTGGCCAAGGTGGTGACGTCACAGAGAGCAGCTTGGCTGTAGAACTCGGTGGAACACTGATACATTGTAACATTTGGCCAAGGTGGTGACGTCACAGAGAGCAGCTTGGCTGTAGAACTCGGTGGAACACTGATACATTGTAACATTTGGCCAAGGTGGTGACGGCACAGAGAGCAGCTTGGCTGTAGAACTCGAACTCGTGGAACACTGATACATTGTAACATTTGGCCAAGGTGGTGACGTCACAGAGAGCAGCTTGGCTGTAGAACAACGGAAGGTGGTGACGTCACAACACTGATACATTGTAACATTTGGCCAAGGTGGCGAACGTCACAGAGAGCAGCTTGGCTGTAGAACTCGGTGGAACACTGATACATTGTAACATTTGGCCAAGGTGGCGACGTCACAGAGAGCAGCTTGGCTGTAGAACTCGGTGGAACACTGATACATTGTAACATTTGGCCAAGGTGGTGACGTCACAGAGAGCAGCTTGGCTGTAGAACTCGGTGGAACACTGATACATTGTAACATTTGGCCAAGGTGGCGACGTCACAGAGAGCAGCTTGGCTGTAGAACTCGGTGGAACACTGATACATTGTAACATTTGGCCAAGGTGGTGACGTCACAGAGAGCAGCTTGGCTGTAGAACTCGGTGGAACACTGATACATTGTAACATTTGGTCAAGGTGGTGACGTCACAGAGAGCAGCTTGGCTGTAGAACTCGGGGGAACACTGATACATTGTAACATTTGGCCAAGGTGGTGACGTCACAGAGAGCAGCTTGGCTGTAGAACTCGGTGGAACAGAGCAGCTGAACACTGACATTGTAACATTTGGCCAAGGTGGTGACTTCACAAAGAGCAGCTTGGCTGTAGAACTCGGGGGAACACTGATACATTGTAACATTTGGCCAAGGTGGCGACGTCACAGAGAGCAGCTTGGCTGTAGACGTCACAGAGAGCAGCTTGGCTGTAGAACTCGGCGGAACACTGATCACGGCCGGAAAAAGAAATATCACAAACACTAATTTGTGTGTTTAGCTAGAACTTCACTACACTACAGCTAGAGGGAAGAGTCGGCGTTGACCCAACGGTGTCCATCATTTCATTCGGATTGGTTCAGCTAGCAAGCGGACACATCTTGAATCTCATAAATACTGATTCTACTACCACAAAACATTGTTGCTAGATGTAGAATTAGGTAGTGAAGATTTGCTCATAAAAAAAATTAATTTAAAAAAAGTCAATATTAGCTACAGGTTTATAGTTTTGTTAAGATTAACTCTGACTGTTTTGAGGATGGTATTAGAATGACAGCATATTGTAGCCAGACTTGTTTTGAGTTATTCCCATGATTGTTTGCGAGTTAACAGACGGATCAGTGCAGACGGCCGTCGCTCTATCTGACGTGAGACAATGGGGGTCTGAGGCTGAAGTTAGAGCTGAAGGCTAGGGCCCAGACCCCTGGCTTGTACTGCTGGGTCTGGAGCTGGCTTGGACTGCTGGGTCTGGGGCTGGCTTGGACTGCTGGGTCTGGGGCTGGGGATGGCTGGGACTGCTGGGTCTGGGGGCTGGGGATGGCTGGGACTGCTGGTTCTGGGGGCTGGGGATGGCTGGGACTGCTGGTTCTGGGGGCTGGGGATGGCTGGGACTGCTGGTTCTGGGGGCTGGGGATGGCTGGGACTGCTGGTTCTGGGGGCTGGGGATGGCTGGGACTGCAAGTTCTGGGGGCTGGGGCTGGCTTGGACTGCTGGGTCTGGGGATGGCTTGGACTGCTGGGTCTGGGGACTGGGGATTGCTGGGACTGCTGGGTCTGGGGACTGGGGATTGCTGGGACTGCTGGGTCTGGGGTTGCGGCTGAAAGCTGATGGTGTACGGAGGCTGCAATGCATGGCTTGCTTTGCTTTCTACAGTATGTACTGCACTTGGCTGGCTGTGTCTGAACTTGGCTGGCTGTGGGGCCATAATTTTCAGCTTCTGTCTCCTCTTTGGCCTGTGCTTCCGCACAGGAACTTTTACAAAACAAGCTACAAGCCAGAATCTAGACATTCGAGGGTCATTCACGTGTCACCTACACCCACATACTTTAACTGTTATTATTGACACTGTTACGTTATGCCTGGATGAACCATTAACCTGAACCAGCAGATTATTCCGGAAGGTTACAAATAAGACCTATTTGATGAGGTGAAATTAGCCTGAATGATGCCCATGCACCATTTCCTCACCTGTTGCAAACCTCTGCAATGGCCACTAGGGGGCAGTAATGATCCTGATTTTCATCTTGTGTGTCCTGCTTAAAGGGTTATAGCATTGATAAAAATATATATATTTTCAAAAATAAACATGGAAACATTGTAAGGAGGTCCGAAATAATTTTAAGTTTTTGTATAAAGTTATGTCATCGATATCTTCCAAAAAACACACTCAATGCTTTAGAAATAGACATCAATAAGCTATATAGTGCACTACTTTAGACCAGATCCCTATTCCCTATATAGTACACTACTTTAGACCAGAGCCCTATTCCCTATATATAGTGCACTACTTTAGACCAGAGCCCTATTCCCTATATAGTGTACTATTTTAGACCAGAGCCCTATTCCCTATATATAGTGCACTACATTTAGACCAGAGCCCTATTCCCTATATATAGTGCATTACTTTAGACCAGAGCCCTATTCCCTATATATAGTGCACTACTTTAGACCAGAGCCTATATTCCCTATATAGTGCACTACTTTAGACCAGAGCCCCTATTCCCTAAATAGTGCACTACTTTAGACCAGAGCCCTATGGCACCCTATTCCCTATATAGTGCACTACTTTAGATCAGAGACCTATGGCACCCTATTCCCTATATAGTGCACTACTTTAGACCAGAGCCCTATGGGTAGTGCCCTAAAGAGGAAATAGGGTACAATTTGAGATGCAGACCATGAGTCCCATCAGATCGCAGCGACGGGAAGGAGCTCTCTGGGCAGCAAGGGAAACTGTGTTCCAGTAGGGATTACTCAGTATTACTAAAGACTTGACGTTCATACGGAACCTCGTTTACAGTATCCTGGCTGGCAGGCTAAGTCGGTGGTTGTTTCAGACACTTAACATTCAACTGTAATCCTGTAACCATTACATCAGCAGTAATGGAGCCCTATTCCCTATATAGTGCACTACATTTGACCAGAGCCCCTATGGGTAGTGCCTTAAAGAGGGTATATGGGTGCCATTGAGGATGCAGACCCTTTACTAAGTCTTTCCGCTCGCTACTTGCTGTGTGTGTGTGTGTGTGTGTGTGTGTGTGTGTGTGTGTGTGTGTGTGTGTGTGTGTGTGTGTGTGTGTGTGTGTGTGTGTGTGTGTGTGTGTGTGTGTGTGTGTGTGTGTGTGTGTGTGTGTGAGAGCAGTGAGGTCAGTAGTTAGGAGTTGAAAGGATGGAAGGAGAATACCCAATGGTGATCCCAGTGGGTCATAGCTCCTCTAGGTCCAAAGACACAACTCCACTACAGCAGCTATTCAAATACAATCTAATGTTATTTGTCACGTGCTTCATAAACAACAGGTGTAGACTTAACAGTAAAATGCTTCCCACGATATAACAGCTGTTCAGTACCTCTCCGTTCCTCTCTCTAGATTTCCCACCAGGTCGTCAAAAGCCAACGGACGGCTCTCAACGTCTGAATCATGTGATTTTTGCCTCTTTTTAATGGCCTAAAGAAACATTAGTTCCCTCTTACATTTCTCAGCTTGGATGAGCGTTTTCAGATTTAAGGTCGTGCTTGGTGGCGGGCCAGGAACATAACTGGTTATAACTGGTTTCAATGTGTGATCATTTGCTGATGGGAAGACCTCATGTATCAATGTATTGACTAAATAAGGAGAGGGGTTGGAGTAGAAGTAGAGGGAGGAGAAGGAGAGGAGGTGAAGGAGAGGGGGGAGGAGAAGGAGAGGAGGTGGAGGAGAAGGAGAGGTGGGTGGAGGAGAAGGTGAAGAGGTGGAGGAGGTGGAGGAGAAGAGGAGAAGGAGAGGAGGTGGAGGAGAAGGAGAGGAGGTGGAGGAGAAGGAGAGGAGGTGGAGGAGAAGGAGAGGAGGTTGAGGAGAAGGAGAGGAGAAGGAGAGTAGGTAGAGGAGGTAGACGAGAATGAGAGTAGGTAGAGGAGAATGGGAGGAGGTAGAGGAGGAAGGAGAGGAGGTAGAGGAGGAAGGAGAAGAGGAAGGAGAGGAGGTAGAGGAGAAGAAGAGGAGGTAGAGGAGAAGAAGAGGAGGTAGAGGAGGAGGAGAAGGAGAGGGGGAGGTGGAGGAGAAGGAGAGGGGGAGGTGGAGGAGAAGGAGAGTGGAAGATGGTTCTGTTTCATCTGAAGCCATGTGAAGTGATGAGAACTGGGAGATGTTTCATCCCCTACAGTGGAGATAGATGAGAACTGGGAGATGTTTCATCCCCTACAGTGGAGATAGATGAGAACTGGGAGATGTTTCATCCCCTACAGTGGAGATAGATGAGAACTGGGAGATGTTTTTCATCCCCTACAGTGGAGATAGATGAGAACTGGGAGATGTTTCATCCCCTACAGTGGAGATAGATGAGAACTGGGAGATGTTTCATCCCCTACAGTGGAGATAGATGAGAACTGGGAGATGTTTCATCCCCTACAGTGGAGATAGATGAGAACTGGGAGATGTTTCATCCCCTACAGTGGAGATAGATGAGAACTAGGAGATGTTTCATCCCCTACAGTGGAGATAGATGAGAACTGGGAGATGTTTCATCCCCTACAGTGGAGATAGATGAGAACTAGGAGATGTTTCATCCCCTACAGTAGAGATAGATGAGAACTGGGAGATGTTTCATCCCCTACAGTGGAGATAGATGAGAACTAGGAGATGTTTCATCCCCTACAGTGGAGATAGATGAGAACTGGGAGATGTTTCATCCCCTACAGTGTAGATAGATGAGAACTGGGAGATGTTTCATCCCCTACAGTGGAGATAGATGAGAACTGGGAGATGTTTCATCCCCTACAGTGGAGATAGATGAGAACTGGGAGATGTTTCATCCCCTACAGTGGAGATAGATGAGAACTGGGAGATGTTTCATCCCCTACAGATAGATGAACTGGGAGATGTTTCATCCCCTACAGTGGAGATAGATGAGATGAGAACTGGGAGATGTTTCATCCCCTACAGTGGAGATAGATGAGAACTGGGAGATGTTTCCCCTACAGTGGAGATAGATGAGAACTGGGAGATGTTTCATCCCCTACAGTGGAGATAGAACTGAGAACTGGAGAGATGAGAACTTGTTTCATCCCCTACAGTGGAGATAGATGAGAACTGGGAGATGTTTCATCCCCTACAGTGGAGATAGATGAGAACTGGGAGATGTTTCATCCCCTACAGTGGAGATAGATGAGAACTGGGAGATGTTTCATCCCCTACAGTGGAGATGTTTGTTTCATCCCCTACAGTGGAGATAGATGAGAACTGGGGATATAGTTTCATCCCCTGTGGAGATACAAAACTGAGATGTTTCGTCCTCAACTATTGGTCAAAACAGAACGGGATTTTCATCCCCTGGAGTGGAGATAGATGAGAACTGGGAGATTTTCATCCAAATGTTTATGAAAACATAAAGATTTGCAGAATGAGCACTTGATGTCTTCAAATACATCATTACAGTTGTTGGTTAGATGAGAACTGGGGATATAGGGTTGGTTGGTTGTTTAGCAACAAAACTGAAGCGTGCTCAACTATTGGTCAAAACAAGACATGGTATTGGAACAAGGTGAAACATGTAAACTAAGATTTTTATCAAAACAATTGAAACTAGCTAAAACAAGACATGGTATCAAGAACAAGTTGAAACTAGCTCAAAACAAGACATTATCAAGAACAAGGTTGAAACTAGCTAAAACAAGACATGTTATCAAGAACAAGATGAAACTAGCAAAACAAGACATGGTATCAAGAACAAGGTGAAACTAGCTAAAACAAGACATGGTATCAAGAACAAGGTGAAACTAGCTAAAACAAGACATGGTATCAAGAACAAGGTGAAACTAGCTAAAACAAGACATCAAGAACAAGGTGAAACTAGCTAAAACAAGACATGTTATCAAGAACAAGATGAAACTAAAACCAGAAAGTTATGATTCAACGACATGCAAGTTTCTTGTCATTGTTGCTAGCTGTCAGGGCAGTTTATTGTCATTGTTGCTAGCTGTCAGCGCAGTTTATTGTCATTGTTGCTAGCTGTCAGGGCAGTTTATTGTCATTGTTGCTAGCTGTCTGGCCATTCAGAATCAGGGCAGTTTATTGTCATTGTTGCTAGCTGTCTGGCCATTCAGAATTAGGGCAGTTTCTTGTCATTGTTGCTAGCTATCAGGGCAGTTTATTGTCATTGTTGCTAGCTGTCTGGCCATTCAGAATCAGGGCAGTTTATTGTCATTGTTGCTAGCTGTCTGGCCATTCAGAATCAGGGCAGTTTATTGTCATTGTTGCTAGCTGTCAGGGCAGTTTATTGTCATTGTTGCTAGCTGTCAGGGCAGTTTATTGTCATTGTTGCTAGCTGTCTGGCCATTCAGAATCAGGGCAGTTTCTTGTCACTGTTGCTAGCTGTCTGGCCATTCAGAATCAGGGCAGTTTCTTGTCATTGTTGCTAGCTGTCAGGGCAGTTTATTGTCATTGTTGCTAGCTATCAGGGCAGTTTATTGTCATTGTTGCTAGCTATCAGGGCAGTTTATTGTCATTGTTGCTAGCTATCAGGGCAGTTTCTTGTCATTGTTGCTAGCTATCAGGGCAGTTTATTGTCATTGTTGCTAGCTGTCAGGGCAGTTTCTTGTCATTGTTGCTAGCTATCAGGGCAGTTTATTGTCATTGTTGCTAGCTATCAGGGCAGTTTATTGTCATTGTTGCTAGCTATCAGGGCAGTTTATTGTCATTGTTGCTAGCTATCAGGGCAGTTTATTGTCATTGTTGCTAGCTATCAGGGCAGTTTATTGTCATTGTTGCTAGCTATCAGGGCAGTTTATTGTCATTGTTGCTAGCTATCAGGGCAGTTTATTGTCATTGTTGCTAGCTATCAGGGCAGTTTATTGTCATTGTTGCTAGCTATCAGGGCAGTTTATTGTCATTGTTGCTAGCTATCAGGGCAGTTTCTTGTCATTGTTGCTAGCTATCAGGGCAGTTTCTTGTCATTGTTGCTAGCTGTCAGGGCAGTTTATTGTCATTGTTGCTAGCTATCAGGGCAGTTTCTTGTCATTGTTGCTAGCTGTCAGGGCAGTTTCTTGTCATCTTTTGAACGGTAGTTAATATCTCTATGGGGTAGAGAGCATGAGGATGCGGGATCTGTGCTTGCTGACTATACTAATAGCTTCACCGTTCAATGAGAACTAGAAGATTCTTCCAACAGATGAAAACTAGAGGGGTAGATCACAGAATTCAGTAGAACACTATCTATGCATTTCTCGTCCCGTGTTTTATGATTCAGTATGTGTCTCTACGGGGTAAATAGCATGAGGACATGGATCTGCATATTATCTACAAAATGAAATACAACATAGGGAGTATGTTATATTGAACCTCTCACCATTGGTTGAGAACTGGGAGATGTAATTTACCACCCCTACAGATTACAACTGGAGGTCTAGATCACGTAATTAGATGGAGCACTGTAATGTTTATGTTTCTCTATGGGGTTGAGATGAGGTGGATGACAACTAAACTGAGTGAAGATATCATGATACCGATCCTGTGGGTTCTTTCCACAGAATTCCATAGAACACATTCACAGAATTCCTCTGTTATGCGGGTGAATGAGGACCCAAAAGCGACTTGGCGAAAACAGAGTCTTTAATCCAGTAAAGTAAAAATACAATCAAAAAAACACAATTTCCACTCGTAATGACGAGAACAGACTGGAGACTCGATCTTGAACTGCAGGTTGCCTCGGGAAGGCACTTGAACTTAGCAGACTCAGACACCTGCTCACCACGCAGCATCTGAGGGAAACACGACACGACAGGGCGATACACAAACACAGCACGGAGAACAATAGACAAGGATCCGACAGGGCAGGAACGGAAAACAAGGAGAGAAATAGGGACTCTAATCAGGGAAAAAGATATGGAACAGGTGTGGGAAGACTAAATGATTGATTAGGGGAATAGGAACAGCTGGGAGCAGGAACGGAACGATAGAGAGAAGAGAGAGAGGAAGGGAGAGAGAAAAAGGGGAACGAACCTAAAAAGACCAGCAGGGGGAAAATGAACAGAGGGAAAAGCAAAATGACAAGACAATCTAAGACAAAACATGACATCCATAGAACACATCCACAGAATTCCAAAGAACACATCCACAGAATTCCATAGAACACATTCACAGAATTCCATAGAACACATTCACAGAATTCCATAGAACACATTCACAGAATTCCATAGAACACATCCACAGAATTCCAAAGAACACATCCACAGAATTCCATAGAACACATTCACAGAATTCCATAGAACACATTCACAGAATTTCATAGAACAAACACGTTCACAGAATTCCAAAGAACACATCCACAGAATTTCATAGAACACGTTCACTGAATTCCAAAGAACACATCCACAGAATTCCATAGAACAAGTTCACAGAATTCCAAAGAGCACATTCACAGAATTCTACAGAACACAGAAGTAATATTGCATTCCCTGTGGGAATATCGGTCCATTGTTATTAAGTTGTTCTAGAACAGACACGATGTAAAGTGTTCTGGTGTTGAAATCAGATGTGTTCACTGATTGAGATTGTGGTCAAGAGAGCAACATATTGTAGGTAATGGAAGGGAAATATAGTCTGGTCCCAGTTGACAAGACAGCACAAACAGTTCTGGTTCCAGGCTAGGGGGAAACACACCTGTCCTGTCACTCTCGATCACAACAATGCTCACAACCACACCAGACTCTCTACCTGACTCTCACCTTTCATTGTTTTCCCGGTTCTCTTTCCTCCCTTCTCAAAGCATCTCCTTGGGAATAGACCATAGGTATTTCTCCTCATCCCTGTCCTGTTTTGTCCTCTTATCATTTCCTCCTTTCCTCTCCTCCCCTCCTCTCCTCCTCTCATCTGTTGGTCTCTCATCACCCTTTCTTTATTTGGTTCTGTGCTGATCAAGTCATCGTTCCTCATGGTATTGTGAGATGACCCACGTCTGAAGGGTTCTGTTGCATGCTATTTACTGTCTTTATTGGATGTGTGTTTAAAAAAGAAAACTAAACTATGTTGTTAATTTATTCTTGCAATCAAATAATACCTTCTCTCAGTAGCATTTAGACACACATGAACTGTAGGTTACATATTCCTGACAGAGAAAATGTCTAGGAGGATCAGTGTTTGGTTTTTCTTCGCTAAGCTAATGCTATCTAACACAATGCTATTACCACTAATGCTAACTAACACAATGCTATTATCACTAATATTAACTAACACAATGCTATTAACACTAATGTTAACTAACACGATGCTATTAACACTAATGCTAACTAACACAATTACCACTAATGCTAACTAACATGATGCTATTACCATAATGTTAACTAACACAATGCTATCACCACTAATGCTATCTAACACAATGCTATTACCACTAATGCTAACTAACACGATGCTATTACCACTAATGTTAACTAACACGATGCTATTACCACTAATGCTAAATAACATGATGCTATTACCACTAATGCTAATTAACAATAATTCTAACTAACACAATGCTATTTTATTTTATCTTTATTTAACTAGGCAAGTCAGTTAAGAACGAATTCTTATTTTCAATGATGGCCTAGGAACAGTGGGTTAACTGCCTGTTCAGGGGCAGAACGACAGATTTGTACCTTGTCAGCTCGGGGGTTTGAACCTTCAGGTTACTAGTCCAACGCTCTAACCACCAGGCTACGCTGCCTAACACAATGCTATTACTGCTAATGTTAACTAAAACTATGCCATTACCACTAATGCTAACTAACATCATGCTATTAACACTAATGCTAACAAACACAATTACCACTAATGCTAACAAACACAATTACCACTAATGCTAACTAACACAATGCTATTACCACTAATGCTAACTAACACAATGCCATTACCACTAATGCAAACTAACACAATTACCGCTAATGCTAACTAACACGATGCTATTGCCACTAATGCTAACTGACACGATGCTATTACCACTAATGCTAACTAACACGATGCTATTGCCACTAATGCTAACTAACACGATGCTATTGCCACTAATGTTAACTGACACGATGCTATTACCACTAATGTTAACTAACACAATGATATTACCACGAATGCTAACAAACAGAATGCTATTACCACTAATGTTAACTAACAAGATGCCATTACCTCTAATGCTAACTAACATAATGCTAGTACCACTAATGCTAACTAACACGATGCTATTACCACTAATGTTAACTAACACAATGCTAGTACCACTAATGCTAACTAGCATGCGACCACTAATGCTAACTAACACAATGCTATTACCACTAATGCTACCTAGCACAATGCTATTGCATCAGACATACAGTAGCAATAACCTGTAGCTGTTCCTAAGAAAACCTCTAAATTACAACATATCCTCTCAATAATCCGCTCAATAAAGTAAACCATTTTCAGATATTTGTAACATGTACCAACACGACTTTTCGGAAAAACAATAGAGTAGGTTTTCTGTTTGGAAGTAGTGTTTATCAGAGACAGACAGACCAGAGACCACTATGTGTCAGCGGTCAGACAAGGATCTCTCTCTTCGTGGTTAACTCGTCTCCTCCCTCCATCAGGACATTCTATCGCTTCGAGGCTGCCTGGGACAGCGCCATGCATAACTCCCTCCTCCTGAACCGGGTCACTCCTTACGGAGAAAAGATCTACATGACCTTGTCGGCCTACCTAGAGGTAAAACATTAATTATACAGTTAATAATACAATATATTCCATTTATCAGGCACTTTTAATCCAATTCGGCTTTCATATGGGTTGCACAAGTGGGAATCGAACCCATGACGTTGCAAGTACCACCCTCTACCAACTGAGCCACAGAGGCACAAACACATATAGTTCTACAGTTATACTGTACCTCTACGTGATCCTTCCTGACTATCTATAGGTAACACTGAATCCACAAAGACCTGCTGAGAAAATCTTCTCATATTGATTGATTTTGTCAGTTGCATTTCAGATTTTAGACACACGATCAAACTGTCAGACTGTTTAAAACTGTGAGCAGGAGTTAAGGCTCAACGCTGTCAGACTGCTATCTGGACTTACTGACTGCATCTGGACTTAACGACTGCATCTGGACTTAACGACTGCATCTGGACTTACCTGACTGCATCTGGACTTACCTGACTGTATCTGGACTTACCTGACTGTATCTGGACTTACTGACTGTATCTGGACTTACTGACTGTATCTGGACTTAACTGACTGTATCTGGACTTAACTGACTGCATCTGGACTTACCTGACTGTATCTGGACTTACCTGACTGTATCTGGACTTAACTGACTGTATCTGGACTTACTGACTGTATCTGGACTTAACTGACTGTATCTGGACTTACTGACTGTATCTGGACTTAACTGACTGTATCTGGACTTACTGACTGTATCTGGACTTAACTGGCTAAATCTCGACTTACCTGACTGTATCTGGACTTACTGACTGTATCTGGACTTACTGACTGTATCTGATGTTATGATGTAAGAAGCAGAGAGATGAGCTTTAAAAACTTTTCCGTTTCTTTAGATGGAGAACTGCACCCAGCCATCAGTCATAACCAAAGATTTCTGCATGGTGTTCTACTCTCGAGACGCTAAACTCCCGGCCTCCCGCTCCATCCGAAACCTGTTTGGCACAGGAAGCCTGAGGGCAGTGGAGGGGTGAGTTGAACATCTCATTATTATTAACAGAAAATCTTTGCTTCTGTTGCATTCCTGAAAGATGACGGTGAAATCAATGGAAACAACCACCTTAGCTGTGTCTGTTATCGGTCTTTCTCACTCTCTCTGCAGTAACCGGGTGACAGGTGTGTACGAGGTCAGCCTATGTCACCTGGCCGATCATGGGAGTCCAGGTGAGACACTTTTTCCATTGCCTCCCCTCACTGTCTATGTGTGTATTTGTGCGTATTTGAGATAGACAACATTGCAGTCAGACTGAAAAGAATGACTGATCCACAAATCCCCTAGCACCCGGAAAAGCTACTAATTTCGTGATCAAGATGACTGATTCTGCCTTGCCTTGCTCAAACAGATCCCCTCAATTAAGCTGTATCACTCCTTCACCCTTGACCCTTGACCTTTCCTGACCCCCAGGTATGCAGAGGAGACGTCGACGGGTGCTGGACACCTCGGTGGCGTACGTCCGCGGGGAGGAGAACCTGGCTGGGTGGAGGCCTCGCAGTGACAGCCTCATCCTGGACCACCAGTGGGAGCTGGAGAAACTCAGCCTCCTGCAGGAGGTATGTGGTACTACAACCTACACCCCTACACAGAGCCTTCACGGAATATTCATACTCCTGGGTTTATTCCACATTTTTGTTGTGTTACAGCCTAAATTCAAAATTGATTAAATAAATTGTTTTCTCACCCATCTACACATAATAAACCATAATGACAAAGTGAAAACATGTTTTTAGGACATTTTTGCAAATGAATTGAAAATTAAATACGGAAAATTTTTATCAAATGCTATTTGGCACATGTGTGAAATGCTTACTTACTACAAGCCCTTTAACCAACAATGCAGATCAAGAAATAGAGTTGATAAAATGTTTAATAAAAAATAAAAATAAAAATAATTATCATAAAAAAGTAACACCAGAAAATGACGAGGATATTTACAGGGTATTACGGTACAGAGTCAATGTGGAGGCTATATACAGGGTGTTACGGTACAGAGTCAATGTGGAGGCTATATACAGGGTATTACGGTACAGAGTCAATGTGGAGGCTATATACACGGTGTTACGGTACAGAGTCAATGTGGAGGCTATATACAGGGTGTTACGGTACAGAGTCAATGTGGAGGCTATATACAGGGTGTTACGGTACAGAGTCAATGTGGAGGCTATATACAGGGTGTTAAGGTACAGAGTCAATGTGGAGGCTATATACAGGGTGTTACGGTACAGAGTCAATGTGGAGGCTATATACAGGGTATTACGGTACAGAGTCAATGTGGAGACTATATACAGGGTATTACGGTACAGAGTCAGTGTGGAGGCTATATACAGGGTGTTATGGTACAGAGTCCATGTGGAGGCTATATACAGGGGGTACTGGTACAGAGTCAATGTGGAGACTATATACAGGGGGTACTGGTACAGAGTCAATGTAGAGACTATATACAGGGTGTTACGGTACAGAGTCAATGTGGAGGGTATATACACGGTGTTACGGTACAGAGTCAATGTGGAGGCTATATACAGGGTATTACGGTACAGAGTCAATGTGGAGGCTATATACAGGGTGTTACGGTACAGAGTCAATGTGGAGGCTATTTACAGGGTATTACGGTACAGAGTCAATGTGGAGGCTATATACAGGGTGTTACGGTACAGAGTCAATGTGGAGGCTATATACAGGGTGTACCGGTACAGAGTCCCAGGGCCCTGAGACTAGTGATGAGCTTGCGGGGTACTATGTTGTCGAAGCTGTAGTCAATGAACATCATCCATGTTGCTCTTGTCCATTTGCTGTATTCCCCTCTTGGTCTAATGGTCAATATGTTTCTCCTGTGGGAGACCCAGGGTTCATATCCCCTCAGTTTTATTACTCGTGATGTTATGTCCGGTTGGTTCTCTACAGGTGGAGAAGACGAGACACCGCCTGCTCCTGAGGGAGAAGTTAGAGTCCACCCTGCTGCTGGGCCAGGAGGGGTTGTTGTCCTGTGTAGGTGAGGAGCAGAGTGAGTCCCCTCAACCCTCTGAGGGTCTCGGCCTCAGTCCCACCGTTGATGCCCCCAATGAGAGGCAGAGGGAGCTAGCCATTAAGGTCAGTGTCTGTCTTCTTTAAAATAAAAAATAAAAACTTGTTTGAAGTTAGTTACTATTGTTACTCGAATATTCACATTCTTGCCCTTTTTAAAAATGTGTGACCAGTTAATAACATCTCTGAGAAAACATTTTTTGTTGCTCTGAAATGTAAAACACTCTCTGTCTCTCGTCCACCAGTGTCTTCGGCTGCTCTCCCACTCCTTCAACAGAGACTACAGCCACGTGTGTGTCAGCGCCAGTGAAAGCAAGGTAGACTTCCTTCCTGTGTCACTTTACTATGATGGGTTTCCATGTCTGTTTGTTTCCTGTTTGAAGTTACTTCCATTTGAGGAAACTATGAGTAGATAATGTTTTCATAGATAAATTACATGTTTTCAGTGAGCTTTTTGTAGACATGCTGTTTTTGCGTGTGTGTGTGTGTGTGTGTGTGTGTGTGTGTGTGTGTGTGTGTGTGTGTGTGTGTGTTTCCAGCTGTCTGAGATGTCAGTGACTCTGCTGAGGGAGTCGACCTCTGCCACGGCCCTCAACACCCTCACCCCCTCCTCGACATGCCCCTCACTGGTGGAGGGATGCTACCCCAAGTCCGAAGGGCTCAGGTCAGTAGTAACACTCTCGTAAGAGACACTCTTGACATAACGCAAACAGATTGGACTTATTAGCCTTGTTTTGTTCAATGTTCTTTACTTATATGAATACCAGTGTATAGACTGCCCACCCCAACTCACGCCCTGACCATACTAAAACACACACAGACTGCCCACCCCAACTCACACCCTGACCATACTAAAACACACACTGCCCACCCCAACTCACACCCTGACCATACTAAAACACACAGACTGCCCACCCCAACTCACACCCTGACCATACTAAAACACACACTGACCACCCCAACTCACGCCCTGACCATACTAAAACACACAGACTGCCCACCCCAACTCACACCCTGACCATACTAAAACACACAGACTGCCCACCCCAACTCACGCCCTGACCATACTAAAACACACAGACTGCCCACCCCAACTCACGCCCTGACCATACTAAAACTAACATAGACTGCCCACCCCAACTCACGCCCTGACCATACTAAAACACAGACTGCCCACCCCAACTCACGCCCTGACCATACTAAAACACAGACTGCCCACCCCAACTCACACCCTGACCATACTAAAACACACAGACTGCCCACCCCAACTTATATATATACTCTGAATAGCAGTGGTGGAGTACCCAAGTACTTGAGTCAAGGTAAAGATACCTTAATAGAAAATGACTCAGGTCTAAGTCTAAAAGTATTTGGTTTTAAGTATCAAAAGAAAGTATTAAAAGTATGTAATTGCTGAAATATACTGAAGTATAAAACAAATCAAAGTATAAATGATTTCAAACCAGACAGCACATTTTTCTTACTCCAACACTCAGACATCATTTACAAACGAAGCGTGTGTGTTTAGTGAGTCCTCCAGATCAGAGGCTAGTAGGGATGACCAGGGATGTTCTCTGTTTAGTGAGTCCTCCAGATCAGAGGCAGTAGGGACGACCAGGGATGTTCTGTTTAGTGAGTCCTCCAGATCAGAGGCTAGTAGGGATGACCAGGGATGTTCTCTGTTTAGTGAGTCCTCCAGATCAGAGGCCGTAGAGATGACCAGGGATGTTCTCTGTTTAGTGAGTCCTCCAGATCAGAGGCTAGTAGGGATGACCAGGGATGTTCTCTGTTTAGTGAGTCCTCCAGATCAGAGGCCGTAGAGATGACCAGGGATGTTCTCTGTTTAGTGAGTCCTCCAGATCAGAGGCTAGTAGGGATGACCAGGGATGTTCTCTGTTTAGTGAGTCCTCCAGATCAGAGGCAGTAGAGATGACCAGGGATGTTCTCTGTTTAGTGAGTCCTCCAGATCAGAGGCCGTAGAGATGACCAGGGATGTTCTCTGTTTAGTGAGTCCTCCAGATCAGAGGCTAGTAGGGATGACCAGGGATGTTCTCTGTTTAGTGAGTCCTCCAGATCAGAGGCAGTAGGGATGACCAGGGATGTTCTCTGTTTAGTGAGTCCTCTAGATCAGAGGCAGTAGAGATGACCAGGGATGTTCTCTGTTTAGTGAGTCCTCCAGATCAGAGGCAGTAGGAATGACCAGGGATGTTCTCTGTTTAGTGAGTCCTCTAGATCAGAGGCAGTAGGGATGACCTGGGATGTTCTCTGTTTAGTGAGTCCTCCAGATCAGAGACAGTAGAGATGACCAGGGATGTTCTCTGTTTAGTGAGTCCTCCAGATCAGAGGCAGTAGGGATGACCAGGGATGTTCTCTGTTTAGTGAGTCCTCCAGATCAGAGGCTATAGGGATGACCAGGGATGTTCTCTGTTTAGTAAGTACACAAATTAGACAGATTTTCTGTCCTGATAAGCATCCTGTAATGAGTACTTTTGGGTGTCAGGGAAAATGTATGTTGTAAAAAGTACATACTTTTCTTTAGGAAGTGAAAGTGAAAGTTGCCCAAAAAATATAAATAGTAAAATACAGACCCCCCCCCAAAAAAAGTACTTAAGTAGTACTTTAAATTATTTTTATTTCAGTACTTTACACCACTGCTAAATACCCCAATTCATGTTGTTAAGTTAAATACAAGATAAGAATTACTGACACCGTTCAAACCAACCAGGGTTCAGAAATGTAAAGCCAATTATCTTGAGAATCATCTTGTTTTTTGCAGATAGAACCTTTATAGTCCCAAGGTCTGGACATGGCTGCTTCAGCAACACTGAACTATGGTCCGATGACAGACTGAACTGGGGTCTGGGGTAGCGTTAATGCTCCCAACCCCAAACCACATGTACCCCCCTGGCGACGGTGGTTTGAGCCCCCATCTTAGCCGTTCTGCATGTGCTCCGTCTTACTCATCTCCTCTTTCTGTCTGCCCCTCCCCCCCAGAACACCCACGCCTCGTTCCCGCTGCGCCAGTCCCAACCCTGACTGCTCACAACGGGACAGTGAGGTCAAGTTGTCCCCTGGCCCCAGTGGGGTCGCAGCCCCGGAGGTTAAGCCCAGGGAACGCCGCTTCGTACCAGACATCCAGGAGATCCGGGTCAGGTGAGTGGCTCCAAAGGTTGATTTTTTGTACCTTTTTTTAACTAGTCAAGTCAGTTAAGAACAAATTCTTAGTTTCAATAACAGACTAGGAACAGTGGGTTAACTGCCTTGTTCAGGGGCAGAACAACAGATTCGTACCTTGTCAGCTCGGGGATTCAATCTTGCAACCTTTCGGTTACAAGTCCAACGCTCTAACCACTAGGCTACCTGCCGAGTGATTGACTGACTGACTGAATGAGTCAGTGTTTTATGGCTCCAGAGATCGATTGATTGATTGATTGAATGAGTCAGTGGTTTATGGCTCCAGAGATTGATTGATTGATTGATTGATTGATTGATTGATTGATTGATTGATTGATTGATTGAATGAGTCAGTGGTTTATGGCTCCAGAGGTTTATCATTAAAAGTGGTCAAACTGACCAAATCAAAACCCGGCTGAGTTAATAACGGGTGTTCTCAACTCAATAGTCCTTAATGGGTACAGCGTTGGAATCAACTAGAAAAAATAAGAACTGCTCACACTGAAAATAATTTTGGAGGAATTTTTAATTTCTTCAACACCAGTCTTCGTTAGCATTTGAGTCTTGATCTTGACTCTTCTGGCAGAATAAACTGGGTTTCTGGTCGGCATTAATACTCTAGGTTAAGCTTGACTACTCTAATTTCAACGTGAGTCTTGTGCCTTCTAGATTGGATCTCGTCAAGTGTAGTTACACGTGTAATGTACTTGATCTTTCCACCAGCCCCATCGTGTCAAAGAAGGGCTACCTGCATTTCCTGGAGCCTCATAGCAACGGCTGGGTGAAGCGCTATGTAGTGGTGAGACGTCCGTACGTCTATATCTACAATACAGAGAGAGACAGCGTGGAGAGAGCCATCCTCAACCTCTCCTCTGCCCATGTCGAGTACAGCGAGGACCAGCAGGCCATGCTGAAGGTACATCACGTTTACACACCTTTACCTGACACCATTACCTGCCGACACACCGTTACACACCTTTACCTGACACCATTACCTGCCGACACACCTTTATACACCATTACCTGACACCTTTACCTGACACCATTACCTGCCGACACACCTTTATACACCTTTACCTGACACCATTACCTGCCGACGCACCGTTACACACCTTTACCTGACACCATTACCTGCCGACACACCTTTACCTGACACCATTACCTGCCGACACACCGTTACACACCTTTACCTGACACCATTACCTGACACCTTTACCTGACACCATTACCTGCCGGCACACCTTTATACACCTTTACCTGACACCATTACCTGCCGGCACACCTTTATACACCTTTACCTGACACCATTACCTGCCGGCACACCTTTATACACCTTTACCTGACACCATTACCTGACACCTTTACCTGACACCATTACCTGCCGACACACCGTTACACACCATTACCTGCCGACACACCTTTATACACCTTTACCTGACACCTTTACCTGACACCTTTACCTGCCAACATACCTTTACCTGCCACCATACCTTTACATACCTTTACCTGCCAACATACCTTTAGGTAACTTTACCTGACAACACACCTTTAGATAACTTTACCTGCCAACACACCTTTACATACCTTTACCTGCCAACACACCTTTAGATAACTTTACCTGCCAACACACCTTTAGATAACTTTACCTGCCAACATACCTTTAGATAACTTTACCTGACAACACACCTTTAGATAACTTTACCTGACAACATACCTTTAGATAACTTTACCTGCCAACATACCTTTAGATAACTTTACCTGCCAACATACCTTTAGATAACTTTACCTGCCAACACACCTTTAGATAACTTTACCTGCCAACATACCTTTAGATAACTTTACCTGACAACACACCTTTAGATAACTTTACCTGCCAACATACCTTTAGATAACTTTACCTGCCAACACACCTTTAGATAACTTTACCTGACAACACACCTTTAGATAACTTTACCTGACAACACACCTTTAGATAACTTTACCTGACAACATACCTTGTCGAGTCCACTCCCTGATTGAGTTGAGGCTTTCCCGAGAACAAAAAGAGGGGGTGCAACTCAATATTAGGAAGGTGTGCCTAATGTTTTGTCCACTCTGTGTAAAGTATACCTACAGTATTTGAAAAGACAGACGTTTTTCCTCCCCGTGGTAAAAACACAAAGAGAAGCTTTCCTTTCAGAAGCTGGCTGGTTTTAACACCACTGTACTTTCTCTGTGTGTTTCTCCCCAGACACCAAACGCGTTTGCTGTGTGTACTGAGCACCGCGGGATACTGCTCCAAGCCAGCAACGACAAGGAGATGCACGACTGGCTCTATGCATTTAACCCTCTCCTGGCTGGATCCATCAGGTAACATGGCTGACGCACTTAGATCTGTTGATGGCACCTCTAGTCTTAATAGCAACGGTTTTCCACGTAGCGGCTGGTTTGAAGAAGGTCTTAGGTTTTACTTTACAATGATCATGATCGTATGTGGTTGTTTTACCTAGGTTAGTGGAATGCACTGATTGGAAGTTGCCCTGGATCAGAACGTCTGCTAAATGACTCACTACTGTAAGACTCTCTGGATCAGAGAGTCTGCTAAATGACTCACTACTGTAAGACTCTCTGGATCAGAGAGTCTGCTAAATGACTCACTACTGTAAGACTCTCTGGATCAGAGAGTCTGCTAAATGACTCACTACTGTAAGACTCTCTGGATCAGAGAGTCTGCTAAATGACTCACTACTGTAGTGGCTCTGGACCACATGTACAATGTAAGCCTGTTTGAGTCTTTGTTTTAATGAATATATACATATATATTATCTCCCTCTTGTTTCTGTCAGATCCAAACTATCCAGAAGAAGAGCTGGACAGATGAGGATGTGAATCAACACGTCTCATAGACAAGACAATAGAACACCAAAAGACTAGCCTGTATATCGACTCCAGACGTAATACTCCTTTCCCTCCTGTGCTGACCCCTTAACCCTCCTCCTCCTCTTCCTACACTAGTAACCGACTTGCTCCTCCTCCTCCTCCTCCTGCACACGCCCAGTTTATCCCAAGCTGACCACCAGCGTATCTAAGGCCCTGAGTCCTCCGTCATCGTTGTGTGTCTGTCAGGCCTGTACCGCTGTCTGTCTGTGTTGGCCTTATTGTCTGGTTTACCCCTCTCCAAGTCTGAGACCCAAATACCACCCTATTCCCTATGCAGTGCTTTGCTTTTGACCAGGGCCTATAGTGCTGGTCATAGCTACTGTAAGAAGGGCTTATAGGGCTGGTCATAGCTACTGTAAGAAGGGCTTATAGGGCTGGTCATAGCTACTGTAAGAAGGGCCTATAGGGCTGGTCATAGCTACTGTAAGAAGAGCCTATAGGGCTGGTCATAGCTACTGTAAGAAGGGCCTATAGGGCTGGTCATAACTACTGTAAGAAGGGCCTATAGGGCTGGTCATAGCTACTGTAAGAAGGGCTTATAGGGCTGGTCATATCTACTCTAAGAAGGGATTATAGGGCTGGTCATATCTACTGTAAGAAGGGCCTATAGGGCTGGTCATATCTAATGTAAGAAGGGCCTATAGGGCTGGTCATATCTACTGTAAGAAGGGCCTATAGGGCTCTGGTCAAAAGTAGTGCACTACATAGGGAATAGGGTACAGGCTCTGGTCTAAAGTAGCCCAAACCTCCTTACTTTAGCAGAATGTTCCGAGCCGAGGGAACGGAGGAAGAGAGACTGGGAGAGGGGTAGTTACCTTATTTTATAGACTTGCATTATGATGTACTGTATGGTAGTTGTCAGCAACACATTGACCTTATTCAATAACACATTTATTCCTTCAGGAAAATAAAAAATAAAAAAAGAGAATGTCCGCAGCGTTGACAGTAAATCGCTCCATTTTAAAGTTGTCCTGACAGTGGGCTTCTGTTCACATTACTACTTAAATAAAAGGTTCAATAAAAAAAATAAAAAATACTAACAATTACTACATTATTGTACCTCGGGTTTACCTTACAGAACAAAACAGAGAAGGAAGTACTGGTCTTATTGTTACTCGATACAATGTTGAAACAAGCAGGTTAGTATTCAAAGCAAACACATTTTCACCAAATTAGGGTTTCCTGCAACAACAACAAAAATAAAATTAAAATAAGATTGAAAAACGACAGTTGACAGTGGTTGGCTGTAGTACCTGTTCTGTCCCGTAGGAGAGAAAAACGACAGTTGACAGTGGTTGGCTGTAGTACCTGTTCTGTCCCGTAGGAGAGAAAAACGACAGTTGACAGTGGTTGGCTGTAGTACCTGTTCTGTCCCGTAGGAGTGAAAAACGACAGTTGACCGTGGTTGGCTGTAGTACCTGTTCTGTCCCTTAGGAGAGAAAAACGACAGTTGGCTGTAGTACCTGTTCTGTCCCTTAGGAGAGAAAAACGACAGTTGACCGTGGTACCTGTTCTGTCCCGTAGGAGTGAAAAACGACAGTTGACCGTAGTACCTGTTCTGTCCCGTAGGAGTGAAAAACGACAGTTGACAGTGGTTGGCTGTAGTACCTGTTCTGTCCCGTAGGAGAGAAAAACGACAGTTGGCTGTAGTACCTGTTCTGTCCCGTAGGAGTGAAAAACGACAATTGACCGTGGTTGGCTGTAGTACCTGTTCTGTCCCGTAGGAGTGAAAAACGACAGTTGGCCGTAGTACCTGTTCTGTCCCGTAGGAGTGAAAAACGACAGTTGACCGTAGTACCTGTTCTGTCCCGTAGGAGTGAAAAACGACAGTTGACCGTGGTACCTGTTCTGTCCCGTAGGAGTGAAAAACGACAGTTGACAGTGGTTGGCTGTAGTACCTGTTCTGTCCCGTAGGAGTGAAAAACGACAGTTGACAGTGGTTGGCTGTAGTACCTGTTCTGTCCCGTAGGAGTGAAAAACGACAGTTGACCGTGGTTGGCTGTAGTACCTGTTCTGTCCCTTAGGAGAGAAACGACAGTTGGCTGTAGTACCTGTTCTGTCCCGTAGGAGTGAAAAACGACAGTTGACCGTGGTACCTGTTCTGTTCCGTAGGAGTGAAAAACGACAGTTGACAGTGGTTGGCTGTAGTACCTGTTCTGTCTCGTAGGAGTGAAAAACGACAGTTGACAGTGGTTGGCTGTAGTACCTGTTCTGTCCCGTAGGAGTAAAAAACGACAGTTGGCTGTAGTACCTGTTCTGTCCCTTGTCTCTTTCCATACCAGCTCAGTTCTGTTGGAATGGGCAGAATAGCTCTTCATGAATAGCTCCTAAAGGACGCTATCTAATCTCCGTATTCCCCCTGATATGTCTTGATACGCTAACACACACAGTTGTGCGTCCCAAGTTAAGTAAAGGTTCAAAAATGTTTTTAAAAATGTAATCTATTACCTATATAGTGCATTATTTTTTTATTTGGGCCCATGGTCTCTTTCATAGTTGCTCTGGTCAAATGCAGTGAACTATGCAGACAGTCGTGTGCCAGTTGGGATGCATCCACAGCCTGGCGACGAGATGAGGGTTGGCATCGATCAAACGTTGACACTGGTTTTCTAGTAGAAGGAAACACATGATGGTTCGGCTACATCTCTGTATCTACTCTAGCTCTGACATACATCATTTATGAAAATCCTCCAAATGTAATCTTATTTTTTATTTTTTTATTTTTTATTTTACCTTTATTTAACCAGGCAAGTCAGTTAAGAACATATTCTTATTTTCAATGACGGCCTGGGAACAGTGGGTTAACTGCCTGTTCAGGGGCAGAATGACAGATTTGTTCCTTGTCAGCTCGGGGGTTTGAACTTGCAACCTTCACGGTTACTAGTCCAATGCTCTAACAACTAGGCTACCCTGCCGCCTCTACACTCTAACCACTAGACTACCCTGCCGCCTCTACACTCTAACCACTAGGCTACGCTGCCGCCCCTTAATTAATATCCGAGTCAGATTTTTTTTATTTTATTAAGTTGAGGTTATATTTATATATTTAACAACATTATCATTTATTTATTTATGCATGTATTTATTTATTTACAAAGACATTTATATTTCTAAAGTAGTTATAGTGCAACTTCTGCACACAGCACCTTTTATTATCAGTTCTTCTAACTGTATGATAACATGACCTATGACCCCCCCCACCCCTCCTTCCTCTGGATAGTGAATAGTGCTACCCCCCACATAACAACATTGATAGAGGGCCTGTTTCCCCCAAATAACAACATTGATAGAGGGCCTGTTTCCCCCAATAACAACACTGATACAGGGCCTGTTTCCCCCTATAACAACACTGATACAGGGCCTGTTTCCCCCTATAACAACACTGATACAGGGCCTGTTTCCCCCAATAACAACACTGATACAGGGCCAGTTTCCCCCTATAACAACACTGATACAGGGCCTGTTTCCCCTATAACAACACTGATACAGGGCCTGTTTCCCCTATAACAACACTGATACAGGGCCTGTTTCCCCTATAACAACACTGATACAGGGCCTGTTTCCCCAATAACAACACTGATACAGGGCCTGTTTCCCCCTATAACAACACTGATACAGGGCCTGTTTCCCCCAATAACAACACTGATACAGGGCCAGTTTCCCTGATACAGGGCCAGTTTCCCCCTATAACAACACTGATACAGGGCCTGTTTCCCCCTATAACAACACTGATACAGGGCATGTTTCCCCCTATAACAACACTGATACAGGGCCTGCTTCCCCCTATAACAACACTGATACAGGGCCAGCTTCCCCCAATAACATCACTGATACAGGGCCAGTTTCCCCCTATAACAACACTGATACAGGGCCTGTTTCCCCCTATAACAACACTGATACAGGGCCAGTTTCCCCCTATAACAACACTGATACAGGGCCTGTTTCCCCCAATAACAACACTGATACAGGGCCTGTTTCCCCCAATAACAACACTGATACAGGGCCTGTTTCCCCCTATAACAACACTGATACAGGGCCAGTTTCCCCCTATAACAACACTGATACAGGGCCTGTTTCCCCCTATAACAACACTGATACAGGGCCAGTTTCCCCCTATAACAACACTGATACAGGGCCAGTTTCCCCCTATAACAACACTGATACAGGGCCAGTTTCCCCCTATAACAACACTGATACAGGGCCAGTTTCCCCCTATAACAACACTGATACAGGGCCAGTTTCCCCCTATAACAACACTGATACAGGGCCAGTTTCCCCCTATAACAACACTGATACAGGGCCAGCTTCTACATTACTTGAATTTAACTGTCATTATCACATAGATAGATTTTTTTTTAAAGTTTTGTACCTTGACCTCACTTTATTTAATCAGCTAGAGAGGATTGTGAATATATTGGAAATTACAATAGAAATAATATAATAATAATAATAATTAATACTAATTCAAACCCGAATATGAGGAAACAGACAGAAACGGTCCGTTTGCCTTGTGAACAGAATAATCTTCATGAAAACGAGCTTAAACTTTTTCTAGTACACTGGGGATCGGATTAAAAATGATTATTATTATGTTTTTTAAACCCGGTGTTTCTGAAGAAGGATTTGCACGTGGAACATGATGTAGTGCCTCTGTTCCCATTATGCTTTCACCCTTCTCATTCTGCTGTATTGTTGTTCTCTGTTCATCCGCCCGTCAGAGCATCGTTGCTCTGTCCAAACCCTATTCCCCTATAAAGTGCATTACTTTTGACCAGAGCCCTATAGGAGCACTATGGGCCCTGATATAAAAATAATAATAATAATATGAGTGCACTACATAGGGAATAGGGTGCCCTTTGGGATTTCTCCATCGTCAGGCAGTTTGTCCAGCTAATCATCACCTGGTCCTTTTGCCCAGCCGACTATTATATACGTCGTGTCTGTTTGGAGATGAATATGAGCGTATGAACTTGATTGGTATCATTCACTTTAATCCAGTGACAGAGTTGGGCATATGCCATTTCTAAACATATTATCTCTACGGTATAAAGATCATCAGAGGCCTGTACCAATGGGACAAAGAGTCGGGCATATGCCATTTCTAAACATATTATCTCTACGGTATAAAGATCATCAGAGGTCTGTACCAATGGGTCAGAGGTCTGTACCAATGGGTCAGAGGCCTGTACCAATGGGTCAGAGGTCTGTACCAATGGGTCAGAGGTCGGTACCAATGGGTCAGAGGCCTGTACCAATGGGTCGGAGGTCTACCCTGTACCAATGGGTCAGAGGTCTGTACCAATGGGTCAGAGGTCGGTACCAATGGGTCAGAGGCCTGTACCAATGGGTCAGAGGCCTGTACCAATGGGTCAGAGGCCTGTACCAATGGGTCAGAGGTCTACCCTGTACCAATGGGTCAGAGGTCTACCCTGTATCAATGGGTCAGAGGCCTGTACCAATGGGTCGGAGGTCTACCCTGTACCAATGGGTCAGAGGTCTGTACCAATGGGTCAGAGGTCGGTACCAATGGGTCAGAGGTCGGTACCAATGGGTCAGAGGCCTGTACCAATGGGTCAGAGGCCTGTACCAATGGGTCAGAGGCCTGTACCAATGGGTCAGAGGTCTACCCTGTACCAATGGGTCAGAGGTCTACCCTGTATCAATGGGTCAGAGGCCTGTACCAATGGGTCAGAGGTCGGTACCAATGGGTCAGAGGTCGGTACCAATGGGTCAGAGGTCGGTACCAATGGGTCAGAGGCCTGTATCAATGGGTCAGAGGCCTGTACCAATGGGTCAGAGGTCGGTACCAATGGGTCAGAGGTCTGTACCAATGGGTCAGAGGTCGGTACCAATGGGTCAGAGGTCTACCCTGTACCAATGGGTCAGAGGTCGGTACCAATGGGTCAGAGGTCGGTACCAATGGGTCAGAGGCCTGTACCAATGGGTCAGAGGCCTGTACCAATGGGTCAGAGGCCTGTACCAATGGGTCAGAGGCCGGTACCAATGGGTCAGAGGCCTGTACCAATGGGTCAGAGGCCGGTACCAATGGGTCAGAGGTCGGTACCAATGGGTCAGAGGCCTGTACCAATGGGTCAGAGGCCTGTACCAATGGGTCAGAGGCCTGTACCAATGGGTCAGAGGCCGGTACCAATGGGTCAGAGGTCTGTACCAATGGGTCAGAGGTCTGTACCAATGGGTCAGAGGTCGGTACCAATGGGTCAGAGGTCGGTACCAATGGGTCAGAGGCCTGTACCAATGGGTCAGAGGCCTGTACCAATGGGTCAGAGGTCAGTACCAATGGGTCAGAGGCCTGTACCAATGGGTCAGAGGCCTGTACCAATGGGTCAGAGGTCTACCCTGTATCAATGGGTCAGAGGCCTGTATCAATGGGTCAGAGGCCTGTACCAATGGGTCAGAGGCCTGTACCAATGGGTCTTGTTCGATTGAATCAATCAGGAAAAACCAAATAGTCACTGAAATCTCACATACAGTTATGTAGAATGTAAATTATAATTATATTAAGCTTTTAATATTTGATTTGATTGCAGTGAGTGGCCGTATGTTTCCGGTTTTGGTTGTCTCTTTCCCAGTTTACAATATTAGGGCATTACATTTTATAGAACATTCTAGACACTTTACCCCAGAGGAGATGCTTGGCCTGTTCTATGTAGACATGTAGACAGGACATCATGTAGACTGGGGCTGCTTCCCAAATGGCTCCCTGTTTCCTATATAGCACTCTGCTCTTGATCAGAGCCATTTGGCACTGTTTGTCACTCCTATTTCTCTGTCTGTCACTCCTATTTCACTGTCTGTCACTCCTATGTCCCTGTCTGTCACTCCTATGTCCCTGTCTGTCACTCCTATTTCCCTGTCTGTCACTCCTATTTCACTGTCTGTCACTCCTATTTCACTGTCTGTCACTCCTATTTCACTGTCTGTCACTCCTATTTCACTGTCTGTCACTCCTATTTCCCCTGTCTGTCACTCCTTTTTCCCTGTCTGTCACTCCTATTTCCCATGTCTGTCACTCCTATTTCACTGTCTGTCACTCCTATTTCACTGTCTGTCACTGACACTATCGTTTCCCAACATCTACTGTACCGTCACCCTGACACTATCGTATCCCAACAGCCTTCACAAAGCAGCTTTTAGATTTATTACCTATTGTCTTTATTCATTTAAGCTTTTATATGTAGTGACTGATGTTTTTTTTTTCTTGAGCTCTTGTCAAACCCATTAAAGCATTTTTTTTAAACTATTTTATTTTTCTTCAAGTTATTTAGCATTGTATATATAAACAAACATGTTTGCTGTGAACAGTGTATTATGCAGCTGTAACCGATTTAAACACCATCTTAAAATGGGTTAGTAGTTCAATCAATGTCTCTATTTGAGTGTCGGAGTTATTAAGCGTCAAAAACAAACACTAAACACATTGTCAGATGTCAAATAAATGTGGACATGATGAAACACTACCGAAATATACGAGTCATGTTGTTTCACTGTGTGCTGAAGTTTATAGACCTATCCTGAGCTATATGTATGATGGTGTTGGAGGGGGAGGGGCTGCAGTCTTTTGGGCTCTTTTTTTTTTTTCTCCGCAATTTCGTGGTATCCAATTGGTAGTTACAGTCTTGTCTCATCGCTGCAACTCCCGTACGGACTCGGGAGAGGTGAAGGTTGAGAGCCGTGCGTCGTCCGAAACACAAACCCAACCTAAGCCGCACTGCTTCTTGACACAACGCACATCCAACCCGGAAGCCAGCCGCACCAATGTGTCGGAGGAAACACAGTACACCTGGTCAGCGTGCACCCAGTCCGCCACAGAAGTCACTAGTGCGCAATGAGACAAGGACATTCCTGCCGGCCAAACCCTCCCTAACCCAGACGACGATGCAGTGCCCTAGACCACTGCGCCACCCGGGAGTGTGGCCAGAGTGTGGCCAGAGTGTGGCCATCTTATTAGCTCTTAACCAACCGTGCTATTTTGTTTGTTTTTTCGTGTTGGTCGTTGTACATAATGTTGCTGCCACCGTCTCTTATGACAGAAAAGGGCTTCTGAACATCAGAACTCTGATTAGACAAAGAGTTTTTCTTCAACGAGTCGGACGGGAGGGAGATACTACAGACACCCGACCAGGCCCAGATCACAGTCATTCGCTGGGGAAGGAAATCGAGATTTTGCGGAAAAAGATCAGGGTGCCTTGTGAGGATCAGGCGACGAGTGGCTAATCTGCCCTCCGTCCTGCTAGCTAGTTCAATCGCTGGAAAATAAATGGGACGAACTGAAAGCACGTACAGTGCCTTGCAAAAGGATTCATTGCCCTTGGCGTTTTTCCTATTTTGTTGCATTACAATCTGTAATTGAAATGGATTTTTATTTGGATTTCATGTAATGTAATGGGTGTACAGTGGGGCAACACCACTGCATATGTATTCACCCCTTTGCTATGAAGCCCCTAAATAAGATCTGTCACATGATCTGTCACATGATCTGTCACATGATCTGTCACATGATCTGTCACATGATCTCAGTATATATATATATATATATATACATATATACATATATATATATATATATATATATATATATATATATATATATATATATATATATATACACACCTGTTCTGAAAAGCATTAAATCCATTAGTAAAACATGGAAAGAATATGGCACCATAACAAACCTGCCAAAAGAGGGCCGCCCACCAAAACTCACAGACCAGGCAAGGAGGGCTTTAACCAGAGAGGCAACAAAGAGACCAAAGATAACCCTGAAGGAGCAGAAAAGCTCCACAGCGGAGATTGGAGTACCTGTCCATAGGACCACTTTAAGCCGTACACTCCACAAAGCTGGGCTTTACGGAAAAAAGGCATTGCTTAAAGAAGAAAATAAGCAAACACATTTGGTGTTCGCCAAAAGGCATGTGGGAGACTCCCCAAACATATGGAAGAAGGTACTCTGGTCAGATGAGACTAAAATTTTGCTTTTTCGCCATCAGGGAAAACGCTATGTCTGCCGTAAACCCAACACCTCACATCACCCCAAGAACACCATCCAATGCAGACAGACAATGCACAATGTAGAATGTCAATTATAATCTGGGTGGTTCGAGCCCAGAATGCTGACAGTATGACAACACATGCATGTTTACTGCTCTAATTACACTGGTAACCAGTTTATAATAGCAATAAGGCTCCTGAGGAAAAGAGAACGTTACTGCGGACTACCTATCAAGGCTCCCGTACATGGTCGCTTCAGGAGAGGAGGAAGGTAATGTGACGTAGACGTCCGTCACTGGCCGCGGGCAGCATTTGGTTCTTTAACGCACACACATATTCTTCACTCCTCCCTGCGCCATTATAAGATAAGTTAACAATGTGGGTCGACACACAAATTAACTTCTGTCTTGGTGCATGCATTTCACACCTGTCAGTGTTCATATTTGAGAGATACAATAATTATTGTACTTATCAATGTTGTGGATGAGCGCATTGTTTGTTTGTTCTGTTCCTCTCTCTCCATCTCTGTAGCTTCCGGGTATGCTGGAAAAGGACCCGAGCTAAGGGAATTGGGTTGGCTTTATAGTGCCTGTCCCAAATGGCTCATTAATGCATATGGGCTTATTGAAAGATATTGTCAGTAGTGATGTAATGTTGTAAATGTTATGTTGTGATATTGTTTAAAACCGTGTTGCAATGTATATCCTTTAGTATGTGTAGTTCATGGAAAATGTAGGTTTGTTTTGTTAATTGATTAATTAATTAGAGTTAATTGTTCTGAGGGGAGGGGCTAGCCCTACAAAAGGAGCCTCTCTTTCAGTCATGGGGAGGTTTTTGTTTTGGATTGAGCTGTGGATGGGGCAGCATTGTTTTTAAGCTGTCCCATAAGGTAGACGTTGATGGCAGTACTGTTGTTTTTTTGTTCCGGAATCACTTGTAAATAAACACCTTTGCACAGAGGAACTTTTGCGGTTCCGCCATCTTTTTATTTTGATAGAGGTTAGGTTATCCAGTTTAGCCTTCTGGCCTACTCTACGTGACACAGGGGTTTGTGGTATATGGCCAATATACCACGGCTAAGGGCTGTGTCCAGGCACTCCGCATTGCGTCGTGCAAATGAGGTGAACATTGCACACACAAAACTCCACAAGAAAGAAAGGGTTAACAAACCAGCTGCATTTCCAGGTTGGAAGAGACTGACAAGCTCCTTCAGTCTCAGCCTCCTTCACCTATTTTTTTATATATAGTAGAGAGAGAGAGAGAGAGAGAGAGACAGATGTTATATCCATCTCAGTCCAATCACCAGACTGTTATAGTAGAGAGAGAGAGAGAGAGAGATGTTATATCCCTCTCAGTCCAATCACCATACTGTTATAGTAGAGAGAGAGAGAGAGAGAGAGAGAGGTTATATCCCTCTCAGTCCAATCACCAGACTGTTATAGTAGAGAGAGAGGTTATATCCCTCTCAGTCCAATCACCAATTTATCCGGGGAGCCGGAAAGTAGAGCATTGATTTTTGCAATGTTACGTAGATGGAAATGTGGAAATGATATGTTTGTCAAAAGAGAGTTCAGGGTCCAGAGTAATGCTGAGGTCCTTCAGTTTTATTTGAGATGACTCTACAACCATCAAGAATAATTGTCAGATTCAACATAAATCTCTTTGTTTCTTGGGTCCTAGAACTAGGATCTCTGTTTTGTCTGAGTTGAAAAGTAGAACATTTTCCACGATCCACTTCCTTATGTCTGAAACACAGGATTCCAGGGAGGGCAATTTTGGGGCATCACCATGTTTCATCGAAAATTACAGCTGTGTGTCATCCACATAGCAGTGAAAGTTATCATTACGTTTCTGAATGACATCACCAAGAGGAAAAACATATTGTGAAAACAATAGTGGTCCTAAAAAGTAGCCTAGTGGAACACCAACATTTCCAATTGATTTGTCAGAGGACAAACCATTCACAGAGACAAACATCCCTGACCAAAATATATAGAAAACAGAGATATCTAAGGTCAGGGCATGACATCTTCATTACTGCACGATACTGTCTTTACAAGCTAGTCGGTAGCGCCATTTCCATTCCAATTTTCTGGAAGCTTGCTTCAGAGCTCGGGTATTTTCTGTATACCAGGAAACTAGTTTCTTATGACAAATGTTTTTTGTTTTTAGGGGTGTGACTACATCTAGGGTATTGAATGTAGTTCCTCAGTTAGGTAGTAAACCAATGTTTGTCCTCTGATGTCCTTTGTTAGGTGGAGGGAGTCTGGAAGGGCATCTAGGAATCTTTGGGTTGTCTGAGAATTTATAGCATGGCTTTTGATGGACCTTGGTTGGGGTCTGAGCAGATTTGTTGCGATTGCAAACGTAATAAAATGGTGGTCCAATAGTCGAGGATTATGAGGAAAAACATTAAGATCCACAACATTTATTCCATGGCAAAAAACTAGGTCCAGGGTATGAAGACTTCCGGCGCCGACAGAGATGGCCGCCTCGCTTCGCGTTCCTAGGAAACTATGCAGTTTTTTTTTTTACGTGTTATTTCTTACATTAGTACCCCAGGTCATCTTAGGTTTCATTACAAACAGTCGAGAAGAACTACTGAATATAAGATCAGCGTCAACTCACCATCAGTACGACCAAGAATATGTTTTCCGCGACGCGGATCCTGTGTTCTGCCTTACAAACAGGACAACGGAATGGATCGCATGCAGCGACCCAAAAAAACGACTCCGAAAAAGAGGGAAACGTAGCGGTCTTCTGGTCAGACTCCGGACAAGGGCACATCGCGCACCACTCCCCAGCATTCTTCTTGCCAATGTCCAGTCTCTTGACAACAAGGTTGATGAAATCCGAGCAAGGGTAGCATTCCAGAGGGACATCAGAGACTGCAACGTTCTCTGCTTCACGGAAACATGGCTTACTGGGAAGACGCTATCCGATGCGGTGCAGCCAACGGGTTTCTCCACGCATCGCGCCGACAGAAACAAACATCTTTCTGGTAAGAAGAGTGGTGGGGGCGTATGCCTCAAGACTAACGAGACATGGTGTGATGAAAGAAACATACAGGAACTCAAATCCTTCTGTTCACCTGATTTAGAATTCCTCACAATCAAATGTAGACCGCATTATCTTCCAAGACAATTCTCTTCGATTATAATCACAGCCGTATATATCCCCCCCCCCCAAGCAGACACATCGATGGCTCTGAACAAACTTTATTTAACTCTTTGCAAACTGGAAACCATTTATCCGGAGGCTGCATTCATTGTAGCTGGGGATTTTAATAAAGCTAAACTGAAAACAAGACTCCCTAAATTTTATCAGCATATCGATTGCTTCACCAGGGGTGGTAAAACCTTGGATCATTGTTACTCTAACTTCCGCGACGCATATAAGGCCCTGCCCCGACCCCTTTCGGAAAAGCTGACCACGACTCCATTTTGTTGATCCCTGCCTACAGGCAGAAACTAAAACAAGAGGCTCCCACGCTGAGGTCTGTCCAACGCTGGTCCGACCAAGCTGATTCCACACTCCAAGACTGCTTCCATCACGTGGACTGGGACATGTTTCGTATTGCGTCAGATAACAATATTGACGAATACGCTGATTCCGTGTGCGAGTTCATTAGAACGTGCGTTGAAGATGTCGTTCCCATAGCAACGATAAAAACATTCCCTAACCAGAAACCGTGGATTGATGGCAGCATTCGCGTGAAACTGAAAGCGCGAACCACTGCTTTTAATCAGTGTCTGGCAACATGACCGAATACAAACAGTGCAGCTATTCCCTCCGCAAGGCTATTAAACAAGCTAAGCATCAGTACAGAGACAAAGTAGAATCTCAATTCAACAGCTCAGACACAAGAGGCATGTGGCAGGGTCTACAGTCAATCACGGACTACAAGAAGAAACCCAGCCCAGTCACGGACCAGGATGTCTTGCTCCCAGGCAGACTAAATAACTTTTTTGCCCGCTTTGAGGACAATACAGTGCCACTGACACGGCCTGCAACGAAAACATACGGTCTCTCCTTCACTGCAGCCGAGGTGAGTAAGACATTTAAACATGTTAACCCTCGCAAGGCTGCAGGCCCAGACGGCATCCCCAGCTGCGCCCTCAGAGCATGCGCAGACCAGCTGGTCGGTGTGTTTACGGACATATTCAATCAATCCCTATACCAGTCTGCTGTTCCCACATGCTTCAAGAGGGCCAACATTGTTCCTGTTCCCAAGAAAGCTAAGGTAACTGAGCTAAACGACTACCACCCCGTAGCACTCACTTCAGTCATCATGAAGTGCTTTGAGAGACTAGTCAAGGACCATATCACCTCCACCCTACCTGACACCCTAGACCCACTCCAATTTGCTTACCGCCCAAATAGGTCCACAGACAATGCAATCTCAACCACACTGCACACTGCCCTAACCCACCTGGACAAGAGGAATACCTATGTGAGAATGCTGTTCATCGACTACAGCTCGGCATTCAACACCATAGTACCCTCCAAGCTCGTCATCAAGCTCGAGACCCTGGGTCTCGAGCCCGCCCTGTGCAACTGGGTACAGGACTTCCTGACGGGCCGCCCCCAGGTGGTGAGGGTAGGCAACAACATCTCCTCCCCGCTGATCCTCAACACGGGGGCCCCACAAGGGTGCGTTCTGAGCCCTCTCCTGTACTCCCTGTTCACCCACGACTGCGTGGCCACGCACTCCTCTGCACGGTCTGCACAACGCATCACCGGGGGCAAACTACCTGCCCTCCAGGACACCTACACCACCCGATGTTACAGGAAGGCCATAAAGATCATCAAGGACATCAACCACCCGAGCCACTGCCTGTTTACCCCGCTATCATCCAGAAGGCGAGGTCAGTACAGGTGCATCAAAGCTGGGACCGAGAGACTGAAAAACAGCTTCTATCTCAAGGCCATCAGACTGTTAAACAGCCACCACTAACATTGAGTGGCTGCTGCCAACACACTGTCATTGACACTGACCCAACTCCAGCCACTTTAATAATGGGAATTGATGGGAAATGATATAGTAAATATATCACTAGCCACTTTAAACAATGCTACCTTATATAATGTTACTTAACCTACATTATTCATCTCATATGCATATGTATATACTGTACTCTACATCATCGACTGCATCCTTATGTAATACATGTATCACTAGCCACTTTAACTATGCCACTTTGTTTACTTGTCTACATACTCATCTCATATGTATATACTGTACTCGATACCATCTACTTTATGCTGCTCTGTACCATCACTCATTCATATATCCTTATGTACATATTCTTTATCCCCTTACACTGTGTATAAGACAGTTATTTTGGAATTGTTAGTTAGATTACTTGTTGGTTATCACTGCATTGTCGGAACTAGAAGCACAAGCATTTCGCTACACTCGCAGTGACAAATAAAATTCGATTTTTGATTTGACTGTGACAGTGAGTAGGTCCGGAGACATGTTGGACAAAAGCCACTGAGTCGATGATGGCTCCGAAAGCCTTTTGGAGTGGGCCTGTGGAGTTTTCCATGTAAATATTAAAGTCACCAAAAATGTGAATATTCTCTGCCATGACTACAAGGGAACTCAGAGAACTCAGTGAGGAATGCTGTATACGGCCCAGGAGGCCTGTAAACAGTAGCTCTAAAAAGTGATTGAGTAGGCTGCATTGATTTCATGACTAAGAAGCTCAAATTTTAAAAAATGCAGTCATTTTTTTTGTCAAATGAAATTTGCTCTCGTAAATGTTAGCAACACCCTCAGCTGCACTGGGGATATGGTCACTAGTGTAGCCAGGAGGTGAGACCTCATTTAACACAGTAAATTCATCAGACTTAAGCCATGTTTCAGTCAGGCCAATCACATCAAGATTATGACCAGTGATTAGTTCATTGACTATAACTGCCTTGGAAGTGAGGGATCTAACATTAAGTAGCCCTATTTTGAGACATGAGATATCACAATCTCTTTCAATAATGACAGGAATGGAGGAGGTCTTTATCCTAGTGAGATTGCTAAGGCAAACAACGCCATGTTTAGTTTTTCCCAACCTAGGTCGAGGCACAGACACGGTCTCAATGGGGATAGCTGAGCTGACTACACTGACTGTGCTAGTGGCAGACTCTGCTAAGCTGGCAGGCTGGCTAACAGCCTGCTGACTGGCCTACACCTTATCTCATTGTGGAGCTAGAGGAGTTAGAGCCCTGTCCATGTTTGTAGATAAGATGAGCGCACTCCTCCAGCTAGGATGGAGTCCGTCACTCCTTAGCAATCCAGGCCTGGTCCTGTTTGTGGGTGGCTCCCAGAAAGAGAGACAATTATTTACAAATTCTATCTTTTGGGAGGGGCAGAAAACAGTTTTCAACTAGCGATTGAGTTGTGAGACTCTGCTGTAGAGCTCATCACTCCTCCTAACTGGGAGGGGGCCAGAGACAATTACTCGATGCCGACACATCTTTCTAGCTGATTTACACACTGAAGCTATGTTGCTCTTGGTGACCTCTGACTGTTTGATCCTTACATCATTGGTGCCGACGTGGATAAAAACATCCCTAAACACTCTACACTCGCCAGTTTTAGCCTTAGCCAGCACTTCAGCCGTAATGTCAGAAGCCCCCTGGTAAACAGCTGGATGATTTGTTTGAAGTCTAATACTGCGGGTAATGGAGTCGCCAATGACTAGGGTTTTCAATTTGTCAGAGCTAATGGTGGGAAGCTTCGCATCTCAGACCCCGTAATGGGAGGAGTAGAGACCAGAGAAGACTCGGCCTCTGACTCCGACTCGCTGCTTAATGGAGAGAACCGGTTGAAAGTTTCTGTCGGCTGAATGAGCGACACCGGTTGAGTATTACTACAGCATTTCCTTCCAGAAGCCATGAGAAAGTTATCGGGCTGCGGGGACCGTGCGAGGGGATTTACGTTACTTAAAAGTTGAGCGAGGGAAAAAAAGAAGAAGGAAAAAACGGTAATTAAAAAGTAAAAACCGTAAAGTTGGCAGGTAGCAAAGTAACCTTAGCAACAAACCGCGCAGCAGCACGAAAACAAGTCTACAAGTTGTGACCTGGTGCAGAGACAAATAACATCTGCTAAACATGGTACCCCTGCACATTGACTCAGTACTGGTACTTCCTGTATATAGCCATGTTATTACATTTACATTACATTTAAGTCATTTAGCAGACGCTCTTATCCAGAGCGACTTACAAATTGGTGCATTCACCTTATGACATCCAGTGGAGCAGCCACTTTACAATAGTGCATCTAAATATTTTAATGGGGGGGTGAGAAGGATTACTTTATCATATCCTAGGTATTCCTTAATAACCTCTTAGTCCGCCCCATCCCGGATCCGGGATCGTGACTACAGCCTCAAGCTCATTACCATAACGCAAAATTAGCGATTTCTGAAAATTGCAAATTAAATGAAATAAATATGCCTGTCCTCAAGCTTATCCTTTTCTTAGCAATCCTGTCGTCTCAGATTTTCAAAATATACTTTAGAACCAGAGAAAATCAATAATTTGTGTAAGAGTGGTGATAGCTAGCTTAGCATTTAGCGTTAGCATTTAGCACGCAACATTCACAAAAACCAGCAAAGGGATCAAATAAAATAATTTACCTTTGAAGAACTTCAGATGTTTCAATGAGGAGACTCTCAGTTACATAGCAGATGTCCAGTTTTTCCTGAAAGATGCTTGTGTAGGACACAACGTTCCGTTTTGTTACTATGCATTTGGCTACTGAAACTAACCGAAACTTCAGTCACCTAAACGTCAAACTTTTTTCCGAATTAACTCCATAATATCGACTGAAACATGGAAAACGTTGTTTGAATCAATCCTCAAGGTGTTTTGTCATATATCTCTTCATTGAAATGCCTTCCCTGGAAGCGTGCATTCTCCTCTGATTTGGATGGAAAAATACTGGTAGGTGACTTTTGCGCACCAATTTCCACGCAGACACCGTGCGGGACACTTGGTAATTGTAGGCTCTTATGGTCAATCTTCCAATGATATGCCTACAAATACGTCACAATGCTGCAGACACCTGGGGGAAACGATAGGAAGTGTCCGTTCATTCCTGTCGCATTCACAGCCATATAAGGAGATCATGGAAAACGTGCCTCCAGAAATCCTGTTGATTTCCTGGTCACTCAAACATCTTGGTTTTGCCTGTAGATTTTGTTCTATGGCACTCACAGTGAAAATCTTTGCAGTTCTGGAAACGTCAGAGTGTCTTCTTTCCAAAACTATCAATTCCAAGCATAGTAAATATTGTGTCGTTCCTGGAAGCTGTTGCCGTAGTGATAACCAAAAGATACCTGCATCTTTTCGTGACAAAATATTGCGCTTAAAACGGGCACGTCTTTTTATCCAAAAATGAAATACTGCCCCTAGAGTCTTAACAGGTTTTAAAGAGGTGGGGTTTCAGGTGTCTCCGGAAGGTGGTGATTGACTCCGCTGTCCTGGCGTCGTGAGGGAGTTTGTTCCACCATTGGGGGCCAGAGCAGCGGAGGAGTTTTGACTGGGAACTGGGAAGGGAACACCAGACGTACTTCCTCAGTGGTAGGGTTTAATGGCACAGGCAGGGAGCCCAGGCCAGAGGTGGAATGAGACGGGAGATGACCCTTGTTTGGGTGTGTGAGGGGGTCCTGATGTTGTAGAGCCTGGAGGTACACCGCCTGAGGTTAGTTGAGAACGACAGGGTGTTGTCCAGGATCACAGCTTCGTAGGCAAGCACCATGGTCTTGTCAACCGGATGGCGAGATCATGGAACTGGCAGCCAGTGGAGGAAGAGCAGCTCCGAGGAGCTTGGGGTGGTGATCCGAGAACTATGGGAAGGTTGAACACCAGACGGGCTGTTCCACCTGGTCATCAGGATCATTACCTCGTTCCTGTATGAGCTATTACCTGGTTTAATGGCCATGTTATTACCTGGTAGCCCAGCCATGTTATTACCTGGTACTCTCTGTTGCAAATAAATCAAAATCAAATCAAATTTATTTATAAGTGCCTGGATATCTCAAAGTGCTGTACAGAAACCCAGCCTAAAACCCCAAACAGCAAACAATGCAGGTGTAAAAGCACGGTGGCTAGGAAAAACTGTAGAGCAAAACCTAGGAAGAAACCTAGGGGAACCGGGCTATGTTAGTTGGCCAGAACCTCAGGGTGTTGTCCAGGATCATAACGAAAATGACCAAGATGTTCTTTCATAAATGACCAGCATGGTCAAATGGGAGGAGGAAACCATGGAGTTGTCACAGTCAGGTGGACTGGGGACAGCAAGATCATGGAGGTAGTCCTGGGGCACGGTCCTTCCCTCCGGGAGGAAGAGCAGCATATGTGGGGTGGCCAGTCCTCTTGGCTGTGCCGGGTGGAGATTATAACAGAACGTGGTGATGTTCAAATGTTCATAAATGACCAGCATGGTTGAATAATAGTCAGAACAGTTGAAACTGGAGCAGACATGGCAGAGGTGGATGGGGACAGCAAGGAGTCCTCATGTCACCTGGTCATGGTCCTAGGGCCCAGGGGAAACTGGAGCAGCAGATGGCCAGGTGGACTGGGGACAGCAAGGAGTCATCATGTCAGGTAGTCCATGGGGCATGGTTCTACCTGGTCCTCCGAGTATATAGAAGAGAGAAGAGAGAATTAGAGAACCATGTTATTACCTGGTACTCTCTGTATATAAGCCATAAACAAACTGTTATTACCTGGTACTAAACTACTGTATATAGCCATGTTATTACCTGGTACTCTCTGTATATAGCCATGTTATTACCTGGTACTCTCTGTATATAGCCATGTTGTTACCTGGTACTCTCTGTATATAGCCATGTTATTACCTGGTACTCTCTGTATATAGCCATGTTATTACCTGGTACTCCCTGTATATAGCCATGTTATTACCTGGTACTCCCTGTATATAGCCATGTTATTACCTGGTACTCTCTGAATATAGCCATGTTATTACCTGGTACTCTCTGTATATAACCATGTTATTACCTGGTACTTCCTTTATATAGCCATGTTATTACCTGGTACTCTGTGTATATAGCCATGTTATTACCTGGTACTCTGTGTATATAGCCATGTTATTACCTGGTACTCTCTGTATATAACCATGTTATTACCTGGTACTCTCTGTATATAGCCATGTTATTACCTGGTACTCTCTGTATATAACCATGTTATTACCTGGTACTCTCTGTATATAGCCATGTTATTACCTGGTATCTGTATATAGCCATGTTATTACCTGGTACTCTCTGTATATAGCCATGTTATTACCTGGTACTCTCTGTATATAGCCATGTTTACCCATTTTGAAACAATGCTAACCTTACCTTCTTCTCTCTTCCTCTCTTCCCCAACAACCCAATTTTTGGGGTACCTAAGAGGGAACGCAGGTGGGAGAATAATCCCGGTGAGATTAAGACGAATGGACTATAGACCACCTCTTCCCTCCATTCTAATTTGTCACTTGATAATACGATGAATGACTTCTGATCGCCGATTTGCTACCAACGGGACACTCGTAATATATTCTCTGATTTTCTAAAACGTGTCATTCGGGCAAGATACCCCCCCCCATGGCTATCCGATGCCTTCTTCATTCACCGAGCGGACATGACAGTAGAGTGAGAGAAATTGTAAAGGGGGGAGGGGTGTGTCTCCTCATCAACAACAACGTTCTGACTCTTCACCAGCGCTAGTCTAGATATTTGTTCCGCCCGTCTTGTAATACCTGACGGTCAAAGAGCTATAACAAGCTGGTAATTAAACAAACTGTACGAGGTTATAAACAAGCAGGAACCTTTTCATCCGGATACCGCCAAGCTGGTAATTAAACAAACTGTAGGAGGCTATAAACAAGCAGGAACCTTTTCATCCGGATGCCGCCAAGCTGGTAATTAAACAAACTGTACGAGGCTATAAACAAGCAGTAACATTTTCATCGGGATGCCTCCCTGCTTGTCACTGGCGATTTTAATTCTGTGTTATTAAGACGCGTATAATCACGGCCATTTTCAACCTCTCCTTGTCCCAGTCTGTAATCCCTACATGTTTTAAGATGAAAACCATCATCCCTGTCCCCAAGAACTCTAAGGCTTCGTGCCACAATGACTACCACCCTGTAGCCCTCACTTCTGTAATCATGAAGTGCTTTGAGAGGCTGGTTATGACTCACATCAACTCTATCACCCCAGACCCACTCCAATTTACACACCGCCCCAACAGATCCATAGATGACACATTCTCAATTGCACTGTCACGCCCTGTCCTTAGTTATCTTTGTTTTCTTTATTATTTTGGTTAGGTCAGGGTGTGACGAGGGTGGTTTGTGTAGTTTTTTGTATTGTCTAGGGTTTTTTGTATGTTTAGGGGTTGTTGTATACAGCGCCTTGCGAAAGTATTCGGCCCCCTTGAACTTTGCAACATTTCAGGCTTCAAACATAAAGATATAAAACTGTATTTTTTTTGTGAAGAATCAACAACAAGTGGGACACAATCATGAAGTGGAACGACATTTATTGGATATTTCAAACTTTTTTAACAAATCAAAAACTGAAAAATTGGGCGTGCAATTCACAGGCAGCACAGAACTGGAACGAAAGGCGGCCAAATGAGGTGCTGGCTTTAGGGATGATCAGTGAGATACACCTGCTGGAGCGCGTGCAACGGATGGGTGTTGCCATCGTGACCAGTGAACTGAGATAAGGCGGAGCTTTACCTAGCATGGACTTGTAGATGACCTGGAGCCAGTGGGTCTGGCGACGAATATGTAGCGAGGGCCAGCCGACTAGAGCGTACAAGTCGCATTGGTGGGTGGTATAAGGTGCTTTAGTGACAAAACGGATGGCACAGTGATAAACTGCATCCAGTTTGCTGAGTAGAGTGTTGGAAGCAATTTTGTAGATGACATCGCCGAGGTCGAGGATCGGTAGGATAGTCAGTTTTACTAGGGTAAGCTTGGCAGCGTGAGTGAAGGAGGCTTTGTTGCGGAATAGAAAGCCTACTCTTGATTTGATTTTCGATTGGTGATGTTTGATATGAGTCTGAAAGGAGAGTTTACAGTCTAGCCAGACACGTAGGTACTTATAGATGTCCACATATTCAAGGTTGGAACCATCCAGGGTGGTGATGCTGGTCAGGCGTGCGGGTGCAGGCAGCGAACGGTTGAAAAGCATGCATTTGGTTTTACTAGCGTTTAAGAGCAGTTGGAGGCCACGGAAGGAGTGTTGTATGGCAATGAAGCTCGTTTGGAGGTTAGATAGCACAGTGTCCAAGGACGGGCCGGAAGTATATAGAATGGTGTTGTCTGCGTAGAGGTGGATCAGGGAATCGCCCGCAGCAAGAGCAACTTCATTGATATATACATAAAAAAGAGTCGGCCTGAGGATTGAACTCTGTGGCACCCCCACAGAGACTTCCAGAGGACCGGACAGCATGCCCTCCGATTTGACACACTGAACTGCAAAGTAATTGGTGAACCAGGCAAGGCAGTCATCTGAAAAACCGAAACTACTGAGTCTGCCGATAAGAATATGGTGATTGACCGAGTCGAAAGCCTTGGCAAGGTCGATGAAGACTGCTGCACAGTACTGTCTTTAATCGATGGCGGTTATGATATCGTTTAGTACCTTGAGCGTGGCTGAGGTGGATAAGAGCGTCTGCTAAATGACTTAAATGTAAATGTAAATGAGGTGCACCCGTGACCGGCTCGGAAACCAGATTGCACAGCGGAGAAGGTACGGTGGGATTCGAGATGGTCAGTGACCTGTTTGTTGACTTGACTTTCGAATACCCTAGATAGGCAGGGCAGGATGGACATAGGTCTGTAACAGTTTGGGTCCAGGGTGTCTCCCCCTTTGAAGAGGGGGATGACTGCGGCAGCTTTCCAGTCCTTGGGGATCTCAGACGATATGAAAGAGAGTTTGAACAGGCTGGTAATAGGGTTTGCGACAATGGCGGCGGATAGTTTCAGAAATAGAGGGTCCAGATTGTCAAGCCCAGCTGATTTGTACGGGTCCAGGTTTTGCAGCTCTTTCAGAACATCTGCTATCTGGATTTGGGTAAAGGAGAACCTGGAGAGGCTTGGGCGAGGAGCTGCGGGGGGGCGGAGCTGTAGGCCGAGGTTGGAGTAGCCAGGCGGAAGGCATGGCCAGCCGTTGACAAATGCTTGTTGAAGTTACCTACGCTGATCCTCAACACGGGGCCCCTCAGGGGTGTGTGCTTAGTTCCCTCCTGTCCTGCCTGTTCACCCATGACTCCGTGGCTGCACACATCTCCAGCAACATCATCAAGTTTACTGATGACACGACGATGATAGGAGCCAGCCAGCTAACATTAGCTAGCTAGCTAACAGTACACTTTAGCTTAAGACATGTAGCTAGATCGCTAGGTAAACAATCAACCTATCTAGGTAAATATTGTGTAAAATCACAGACGTCACGTTACTTTAGCTGGCTAACATTAGCTAGTTAAACAACAATTAACATAGTGCCAAATCATTTTGTTGCTACCCTGCATGAATCTGCTGGTTCAATGTTTGCTAACATTAGGCTCTAAAGCAAACGGTTCAGGGAAACAATTAATAACGTGATAAACTTAACGTTAGCTCGGGAGCCAGCCTGCTAACGTTAGCTATCTAGCTAACTGTACACTTTAGCTTGAAATGAAGCCACTTTGTCAAAATTATAAACGTGTAATATCTGAAAATGTAGCTATCATGCATGATGGACGCGTCGCGTCTCCCTGTCACGGATGCCATGCTACGGTTACCCTTAGTTTGAAGATGTAATCCGGAGACAAGTGTTTTCTCCATCTCTTTAGCTGTCATACTCTAATTCCACTGATTTAAAAACTTGATCCTTCAGAACTTGTTAGGGAGTTATATTCCTGTGCAGGTAGCGTGACTACAGCTCAAGCTCATTACCATAATGCACAATGCGCAAAAATATTCCTAAAAATATTTAACCTCCACACATTAACAAGTAAAATAGCTCAAATGAAAGATAAACAAGTTGTTTATCTAGCCAGCAAGTCAGATTTCTAAAATGTTTTACGGCGAAAACATAGCACATATTTACGTCAAACCACCACCGCAGACATAGCTCATTAGCATAGCCAAGTAGGAAAAAATATGCAATCAACAAACGCAGGATTAAAAGAAAAATCATTTCACTAACCTTTTGAAATCTTCATCAGATGACAGTAATATAACATGTTACACAGTACATTCATTTTTTTTCAGTAATATGCTATATATATCCATAAATCTCTGTTTACAATGATGCATCGTTCAAAAAATGCTACTAAAATGTCCGGAGAAATTAAATAGCTCCGGCAGATAACGTCAGCTAACAAGGAATACACATCATAAACTTTGACTAAATATGCATGTTTTACATATGTATAGGAAGATACACTTCTTCTAAATGCAAACGCTGTGTTACTTTTATTTATAACATTACATTTTGCGTTTACTAGGCTATAATAGGGAGTCGGCGCTCCCACATTAGCATAATGACTCCTCTATCTTGGAGTCGACAGAAACCCAAAATTAATACATAAATATTCCCTTACCTTTGCTGTTCTTCCATCAGAAGACCTGTAAGGGATTATACTCACCAAATTAGCGTTCAGTTTTCAAGTCTGCGTCTTTCGGTTCTCAAAATAGCCTGATTTTGGTAAAAATGTAGGCAAAATTGAAGTGGGTGCGCACCAAAACGTTGAAAATATATACCATATGTCGAGTAAACTTGTCAAACTATGTTCATAATTAAGCTTTAACATGTTATAAAGGTGTACAGCAATTTTGAGGACGAAGCTAAACACACACGTCTTGTCATTGATCATGAAGAAAAGAGAGAGCGGGAGCATAGCGCGCATGTCATGTTTTGTCATTTATTATCATGTCTTGTCCCTGTGCTTCCCATTCTATTCGTTTCCCTCTGCTGGTCTTATTAGGTTCTTTCCCTCTTTCTATCCCTCTCTCTCCCCCTCCCTCTCTCACTCTCTCGCTCTCTCTTCTCTCTATCGTTCCGTTCCTGCTCCCAGCTGTTCCTATTCCCCTAATCATCATTTAGTCTTCCCACACCTGTTCCCGATCCTTTTCCCTGATTAGAGTCCCTATTTCTCCCCTTGTTATTCGTTTCTGCCCTGTCGGTTCCTTGTCTAGAATTCACCGTGCTGTGTTTGTGTATCGCCCTGTCGTGTCGTGTTTTCCTCAGATGCTGCGTGGTGAGCAGGTGTCTGAGTCTGTCTGGTTCAAGTGCCTTCCCGAGGCAACCTGCTGTTCACCTGCTGTTCAAGATCGAGTCTCCAGTTTGTCCTCGTCATTTCGAGTGAAAGTTGTGTTTTTTGATTGTATTTACTTTACTGGATTAAAGACTCTGTTTTCGCCAAGTCGCTTTTGGGTCCTCTTTCACCTGCAGGACAGAAGGAACCGACCAAGGAATGGACCCAGCGACTTCAGACGCTCGTTACACTGCCGTCGAGATCCAAGGAGCCATGCTCGGCAGACACGAGCAGGAATTGTCTGCTGCTCGCCATGCCGTGGAGAACCTGGCCGCTCAGGTTTCCGACCTCTCTGGACAGTTCCAGAGTCTACGTCTCGTGCCACCTGTTACTTCCTGGCCTGCCGAGCCTCCAGAACCTAGGGTTAATAACCCACCTTGCTACTCCGGGCAGCCCACTGAGTGCCGCTCCTTTCTCACGCAGTGTGAGATTGTGTTCTCTCTCCAACCCAACACATACTCTAGAGAGAGAGCTCGGGTTGCTTACGTCATTTCACTCCTTACTGGCCGGGCTCGAGAATGGGGCACAGCTATCTGGGAGGCAAGGGCTGATTGCTCTAACAAGTTCCAGAACTTTAAAGAGGAGATGATTCGGGTTTTTGACCGTTCAGTTTTTGGTAGGGAGGCTTCTAGGGCCCTGGCTTCCTTATGTCAAGGTGAACGGTCCATAACGGATTATTCTATTGAGTTTCGCACTCTTGCTGCCTCTAGTGAGTGGAACGAGCCGGCGCTGCTCGCTCGTTTTCTGGAGGGACTCCACGCAGTGGTTAAGGATGAGATTCTCTCCCGGGAGGTTCCTTCAGATGTGGACTCTTTGATTGCTCTCGCCATCCGCATAGAACGACGGGTAGATCTTCGTCACCGGGCTCGTGGAAGAGAGCTCGCATCAACGGTGTTTCCCTGCTCCGCATCGCAACCATCTCCCTCCTCTGGCTCAGAGACTGAGCCCATGCAGCTGGGAGGGATTCGCATCTCGACTAAGGAGAGGGAACGGAGGATCACCAACCGCCTGTGCCTCTATTGCGGAGTTGCTGGACATTTTGTTAATTCATGTCCAGTAAAAGCCAGAGCTCATCTGTAAGCGGAGGGCTACAGGTGAGCGCAACTACTCAAGTCTCTCCATCAAAATCCTGTACTACTTTGTCGGTCCATCTACGCTGGACCGGTTCGGGTGCTACATGTAGTGCCTTGATAGACTCTGGGGCTGAGGGTTGTTTCATGGACGAAGCATGGGTTCGGAAACATGACATTCCTTTCAGAGAGTTAGAGAAGCCTACGCCCATGTTCGCCTTAGATGGTAGTCATCTTCCCAGTATCAGATTTGAGACACTACCTTTAACCCTCACAGTATCTGGTAACCACAGTGAGACTATTTCTTTTTTGATTTTCCGTTCACCGTTTACACCTGTTGTTTTGGGTCATCCCTGGCTAGTATGTCATAATCCTTCTATTAATTGGTCTAGTAATTCTATCCTATCCTGGAACGTTTCTTGTCATGTGAAGTGTTTAATGTCTGCCATCCCTCCCGTTTCTTCTGTCCCTACTTCTCAGGAGGAACCTGGCGATTTGACAGGAGTGCCGGAGGAATATCATGATCTGCGCACGGTCTTCAGTCGGTCCCGAGCCAACTCCCTTCCTCCTCACCGGTCGTATGATTGTAGTATTGATCTCCTTCCGGGGACCACTCCTCCTCGGGGTAGACTATACTCTCTGTCGGCTCCCGAACGTAAGGCTCTCGAGGATTATTTGTCTGTGTCTCTTGACGCCGGTACCATAGTGCCTTCTTCCTCTCCGGCCGGGGCGGGGTTCTTTTTGTTAAGAAGAAGGACGGTACTCTGCGCCCCTGCGTGGATTATCGAGGGCTGAATGACATAACGGTTAAGAATCGTTATCCGCTTCCCCTTATGTCATCAGCCTTCGAGATTCTGCAGGGAGCCAGGTGCTTTACTAAGTTGGACCTTCGTAACGCTTACCATCTCGTGCGCATCAGAGAGGGGGACGAGTGGAAAACGGCGTTTAACACTCCGTTAGGGCATTTTGAGTACCGGGTTCTGCCGTTCGGCCTCGCCAATGCGCCAGCTGTTTTTCAGGCATTAGTTAATGATGTTCTGAGAGACATGCTGAACATCTTTGTTTTTGTCTATCTTGACGATATCCTGATTTTTTCTCCGTCACTCGAGATTCATGTTCAGCACGTTCGACGTGTTCTACAGCGCCTTTTAGAGAATTGTCTCTACGTAAAGGCTGAGAAGTGCTCTTTTCATGTCTCCTCCGTTACTTTTCTCGGTTCCGTTATTTCCGCTGAAGGCATTCAGATGGATTCCGCTAAGGTCCAAGCTGTCAGTGATTGGCCCGTTCCAAGGTCACGTGTCGAGTTGCAGCGCTTTTTAGGTTTCGCTAATTTCTATCGGCGTTTCATTCGTAATTTCGGTCAAGTTGCTGCCCCTCTCACAGCTCTTACTTCTGTCAAGACGTGTTTTAAGTGGTCCGGTTCCGCCCAGGGAGCTTTTGATCTTCTAAAAGAACGTTTTACGTCTGCTCCTATCCTCGTTACTCCTGACGTCACTAGACAATTCATTGTCGAGGTTGACGCTTCAGAGGTAGGCGTGGGAGCCATTCTATCCCAGCGCTTCCAGTCTGACGATAAGGTTCATCCTTGCGCTTATTTTTCTCATCGCCTGTCGCCATCTGAGCGCAACTATGATGTGGGTAACCGTGAACTGCTCGCCATCCGCTTAGCCCTAGGCGAATGGCGACAGTGGTTGGAGGGGGCGACCGTTCCTTTTGTCGTTTGGACAGACCATAAGAACCTTGAGTACATCCGTTCTGCCAAACGACTTAATGCCCGTCAAGCTCGTTGGGCGTTGTTTTTCGCTCGTTTCGAGTTTGTGATTTCTTACCGTCCGGGTAGCAAGAACACCAAGCCTGATGCCTTATCCCGTCTGTTTAGTTCTTCTGTGGCTTCTACTGATCCCGAGGGGATTCTTCCTTATGGGCGTGTTGTCGGGTTAACAGTCTGGGGAATTGAAAGACAGGTTAAGCAAGCACTCACGCACACTGCGTCGCCGCGCGCTTGTCCTAGTAACCTCCTTTTCGTTCCTGTTTCCACTCGTCTGGCTGTTCTTCAGTGGGCTCACTCTGCCAAGTTAGCTGGTCATCCCGGTGTTCGAGGCACTCTTGCGTCTATTCGCCAGCGCTTTTGGTGGCCGACTCAGGAGCGTGACACGCGCCGTTTCGTGGCTGCTTGTTCGGACTGCGCGCAGACTAAGTCGGGTAACTCTCCTCCTGCCGGTCGTCTCAGACCGCTCCCATTCCTTCTCGACCATGGTCTCACATCGCCTTAGACTTCATTACCGGTCTGCCTTTGTCTGCGGGGAAGACTGTGATTCTTACGGTTGTCGATAGGTTCTCTAAGGCGGCACATTTCATTCCCCTCGCTAAACTTCCTTCCGCTAAGGAGACGGCACAAATCATTATTGAGAATGTATTCAGAATTCATGGCCTCCCGTTAGACGCCGTTTCAGACAGAGGCCCGCAATTCACGTCACAGTTTTGGAGGGAGTTCTGTCGTTTGATTGGTGCGTCCGTCAGTCTCTCTTCCGGGTTTCATCCCCAGTCTAACGGTCAAGCAGAGAGGGCCAATCAGACGATTGGTCGCATACTACGCAGCCTTTCTTTCAGAAACCCTGCGTCTTGGGCAGAACAGCTCCCCTGGGCAGAATACGCTCACAATTCGCTTCCTTCGTCTGCTACCGGGTTATCTCCGTTTCAGAGTAGTCTGGGTTACCAGCCTCCTCTGTTCTCATCCCAGCTTGCCGAGTCCAGCGTTCCCTCCGCTCAAGCGTTTGTCCAACGTTGTGAGCGCACCTGGAGGAGGGTGAGGTCTGCACTTTGCCGTTACAGGGCACAGACGGTGAGAGCCGCCAATAAACGCAGGATTAAGAGTCCAAGGTATTGTTGCGGCCAGAGAGTGTGGCTTTCCACTCGCAACCTTCCTCTTATGACAGCTTCTCGTAAGTTGACTCCGCGGTTCATTGGTCCGTTCCGTGTCTCCCAGGTCGTCAATCCTGTCGCTGTGCGACTGCTTCTTCCGCGACATCTTCGTCGCGTCCATCCTGTCTTCCATGTCTCCTGTGTTAAGCCCTTTCTTCGCACCCCGTTCGTCTTCCCTCCCCCTCCCGTCCTTGTCGAGAGCGCACCTATTTACAAGGTACATAAGATCATGGACATGCGTTCTCGGGGACGGGGTCACCAATACTTAGTGGATTGGGAGGGTTACGGTCCTGAGGAGAGGAGTTGGGTTCCGTCTCGGGACGTGCTGGACCGTTCACTCATCGATGATTTCCTCCGTTGCCGCCAGGATTCCTCCTCGAGTGCGCCAGGAGGCGCTCGGTGAGTGGGGGGTACTGTCATGTTTGTCATTTATTATCATGTCTTGTCCCTGTGCTCCCCATTCTATTCGTTTCCCTCTGCTGGTCTTATTAGGTTCTTTCCCTCTTTCTATCCCTCTCTCTCCCCCTCCCTCTCTCACTCTCTCGCTCTCTCTTCTCTCTATCGTTCCGTTCCTGCTCCCAGCTGTTCCTATTCCCCTAATCATCATTTAGTCTTCCCACACCTGTTCCCGATCCTTTCCCCTGATTAGAGTCCCTATTTCTTCCTTTGTGTTCCGTTCCTGTCCTGTCGGTTCCTTGTTTAGAATTCACCGTGCTGTGATTGTGTATCGCCTTGTCCTGTCGTGTTTTTGCCTTCATCAGATGCTGCGTGTGAGCAGGTGTCTCTGTCAGCTACGGCCTGCGCCTACCCGACGCGACCTGCAGTCTGTGGCCGCTTCTCCTGTTATTCTCCTCTACAGACTAGAGGATTTCTGTTATTCCCTGTTTGGACATTTCCTGTTAAGGATTCAGGATTTGTCGTTTTCTGTTTGGACTTGAATAAACTCTGTTTCTGTTAAGTCGCTTTTGGGTCCTCTTTCACCTGCATGACAAGCCCACTCATCATCTCAGCCAATCATGGCTAGTGGGAAGGTTACTGACTTTTTCTGTGGCTTAACCAACAAGGCTCGTAATTGTATTACATTTATTTATTAATTTAACCTTTATTTAACCTTTATTTAACCTTTATTTAACTAGGCAAATTCTTATTTACAATGCCGGCCTACCAAAAGGCAAAAGCCCTGAAAAAAATATTTTCAGGTCTCTCCAGAGATGTTCGATTGGATTCATGTCCGGTCTCTGGCTCTGCCACTCAAGGACATTCAGAGACATGTCTCGAAGCCACTCATGCATCGTCTTGGCTGTGTGCTTCGGGTCATTGTCCTGTTGGAAGGTGAACCTTCCCCACAGTTTGAGGTCCTAAGTGCTCTGGAGCAGGTTTTCATCAAGGATTTCTCTGTACTTTGTTCTGTTCATCTTTGCCTCAATTCTGACTAGTCTCCCAGTCCCTGCCACTGAAAAACATGTCCACAGCATGATGCTGCCACCACCTGTAAGGGTTTTCTGGTGAAAGAGAAGCGGACCAAAAAGCAGCATGGTGGTTATTCATTTTCTTTAATTTATAAAGAAACTACACATGGGATAACTAACAAAAACAACAAACGTGAGACAACCTAAAACAGTCCTATCTGGTGCAAACACAGAGACAGGAACAATCACCCACAAACACACAGTGAAACCCAGGCTACCTAAGTATGATTCTCAATCAGAGACAACTAATGACACCTGCCTCTGATTGAGAACCATACTAGGCCGAAACATAGAAATTCTAGAAAAACAAACATAGACTGCCCACCCAACTCACGCCCTGACCATACTAACTAAATACAAAACACAGGAAATATCAGGTGGCTTCTGACTGTTGCTCGTTTTAATAGCCATTTTCTTTAAATAGAAGCTTGCGTAATAGAGTCCATTACGGACATCGGCCGGTGTTACATAACTGGTGTCCATATCCTTGTTGTCCAGTATTATTCCATGGACACTGCCACTGCCTGGATCCCCATCTTCTTTCTCTTGATCTCTTTCTTTCTTTTTTCTTTCTTTCTGTCTTTCTATCTTTCTCTCTCGCTCTCTGTCTCTGTCTCTCTCTCTGTCTCTCTCGCTCTCTCACTCTCTCTTTCTCTCTCTCTCGCTCTCTCGCTCGCTCTCTCTCTCTCTCTCTCGCTCTCTGTCTCTGTCTCTCTCTGTCTCTCTCGCTCTCTCACTCTCTCTTTCTCTCTCTCTCTCTCGCTCTCTCTCTCTCTCTCTCTCTCTCTCTCTCTCTCTCGCTCTCTCACTCTCTGTTTCTCTCTCTCTCTCTCTCTCTCTCTCTCGCTCTCTCGCTCGCTCTCTCTCTCTCTCTCGCTCTCTCTCTCTCGCTCTCTCGCTCTCTCGCTCTCTCTCTCTCTCGCTCACTCTCTATTTCTCTCTCTCTCTCTATTTCTGTCTCCCCCCGCTCTCACTCTCTCCCACCCTCCCTAACTCCTTCCCTCCTCAGATATTAGTTTCTTGACAGGAGTGTATAACTCCTCGTAGGTTCTAATTCAGCTGTTTCTCACACTAACTCAAACCGGTCTGTCTCAACCTCACCGACCTCTTGATCTCATTTAAATACAGCTGCTCCACATTAACGAACACATCCAGAGTTTTTTTGTTATTGTCAAGAAGAGCGATAACATTAATTCTAAGTTGGTGGTCTCTCCCAGTGGGAGTCTGTCTTGTTCTGATTTATTGTGTTTGATTATAACGTGAGATCAAAAAAAAAAGGCCACGAAGAGGTTTAAATAACAAATAAACATTCTCTCAGATGATTAAAGAGAGATGTCATATATTAATCTTCTTATATTCATATTACATTTACATTACAAGTCATTTAGTAGACGCTCTTATCCAGAACGACTTACAAATAGGTGCATTCACCTTATGACATCCAGTGGAACAGTCACTTTACAATAATGCATCTAAATCTTAAAGGGGGGGGTGAGAGGGATTACTTATCCTATCCTAGGTATTCCTTAAAGAGGTGGGGTTTCAGGTGTCTCCGGAAGGTGGTGATTGACTCCGCTGTCCTGGCGTCGTGAGGGAGTTTGTTCCACCATTGGGGGGCCAGAGCAGCGAACAGTTTTGACTGGGCTGAGCGGGAGCTGAGCCCAGTCGAAACTGTAGAGTAGTGTAATCTATGTTTTAGGTATGATAGATGTTCAGCATGAGGTGTGTTGTTCAGACAAATGATGACTGGGATTATGTTGTTGTGATGTCAGGATGAATTGCATTGTGTTACTTGGCCCCAGTCTCAAACTTCTACAGATGCACAATCGAGAGCATCCTGGCGGGCTGTATCACCGCCTGGTACGGCAACTGCTCCGCCCTCAACCGTAAGGCTCTCCAGAGGGTAGTGAGGACTGCACAACGCATCACCGGGGGCAAACTACCTGCCCTCCAGGACACCTACACCACCCGTTGTTACAGGAAGGCCATAAAGATCATCAAGGACATCAACCACCCGAACCACTGCCTGTTCACCCCGCTATCATCCAGAAGGCGAGGTCAGTACAGGTGCATCAAAGCTGGGACCGAGAGACTGAAAAACAGCTTCTATCTCAAGGCCATCAGACTGTTAAATAGCCACCACTAACATTGAGTGGCTGCTGCCAACACACTGTCATTGACACTGACCCAACTCCAGCCATTTTAATAATGGGAATTGATGGAAATGATGTAAATATATCACTAGCCACTTTAAACAATGCTACCTTATATAATGTTACTTACCCTACATTATTCATCTCATATGCATATGTATATACTGTACTCTACAACATCGACTGCATCCTTATGTAACACATGTATCACTAGCCACTTTAACTATGCCACTTTGTTTACTTTGTCTACACACTCATCTCATATGTATATACTGTACTCGATACCATCTACTGTATGCTGCTCTGTACCATCACTCATTCATATATCCTTATGTACATGTTCCTTATCCCCTTACACTGTGTATAAGACAGTAGTTTTGGAATTGTTAGTTAGATTACTTGTTGGTTATCACTGCATTGTCGGAACTAGAAGCACAAGCATTTCGCTACACTCGCATTAACATCTGCTAACCATGTGTATGTGACAAATAAAATTTGATTTGATTTGATTTGATTTGATTTGATTTGATTGCGTCAGCTGTAGTTTGGAAGGACAGCAGCTCCTACAAGAGCAGCGAGTAGATGTTTTGTTTCAATAAGTATCTGTGGGTATTGTCTTGTAGGGAAGTTGATTTTGTAGTATCTGTGGGTATTGTCTTGTAGGGAAGTTGATTTTGTAGTATCTGTGGGTATTGTCTTGGAGGGAAGTTGATTTTGTAGTATCTGTGGGTATTGTCTTGTAGGGAAGTTGATTTTGTAGTATCTGTGGGTATTGTCTTCTAGGGAAGTTGATTCTCTAGTATCTGTGGGTATTGTCTTGTAGGGAAGTTGATTCTCTAGTATCTGTGGGTATTGTCTTGTAGGGAAGTTGATTTTGTAGTATCTGTGGGTATTGTCTTGTAGGGAAGTTGATTCTCTAGTATCTGTGGGTATTGTCTTGTAGGGAAGTTGATTTTGTAGTATCTGTGGGTATTGTCTTGTAGGGAAGTTGATTTTGTAGTATCTGTGGGTATTGTCTTGTAGGGAAGTTGATTTTGTAGTATCTGTGGGTATTGTCTTGTAGGGAAGTTGATTTTGTAGTATCTGTGCGTATTGTCTTGTAGGGAAGTTGATTTTGTAGTATCTGTGGGTATTGTCTTGTAGGGAAGTTGATTTTGTAGTATCTGTGGGTATTGTCTTGTAGGGAAGTTGATTTTGTAGTATCTGTGGGTATTGTCTTGTAGGGAAGTTGATTTTGTAGTATATGTGGGTATTGTCTTGTAGGGAAGTTGATTCTCTAGTGTCTGTGGGTATTGTCTTGTAGGGAAGTTGATTCTCTAGTATCTGTGGGTAGTGTCTTGTGGGGAAGTTGATTCTCTAGTATATGTGGGTATTGTCTTGTAGGGAAGTTGATTCTCTAGTATCTGTGGGTATTGTCTTGTAGGGAAGTTGATTTTGTAGTATCTGTGGGTATTGTCTTGTAGGGAAGTTGATTTTGTAGTATCTGTGGGTATTGTCTTGTAGGGAAGTTGATTTTGTAGTATCTGTGGGTATTGTCTTGTAGGGAAGTTGATTCTCTAGTATCTGTGGGTAGTGTCTTGTAGGGAAGTTGATTTTGTAGTATCTGTGGGTATTGTCTTGTAGGGAAGTTGATTCTCTAGTATCTGTGGGTATTGTCTTGTAGGGAAGTTGATTTTGTAGTATCTGTGGGTATTGTCTTGTAGGGAAGTTGATTTTGTAGTATCTGTGGGTATTGTCTTGTAGGGAAGTTGATTTTGTAGTATCTGTGGGTATTGTCTTGTAGGGAAGTTGATTTTGTAGTATCTGTGCGTATTGTCTTGTAGGGAAGTTGATTTTGTAGTATCTGTGGGTATTGTCTTGTAGGGAAGTTGATTTTGTAGTATCTGTGGGTATTGTCTTGTAGGGAAGTTGATTCTCTACTATCTGTGGGTATTGTCTTGTAGGGAAGTTGATTCTCTACTATCTGTGGGTATTGTCTTGTAGGGAAGTTGATTCTCTAGTATCTGTGGGTATTGTCTTGTAGGGAAGTTGATTCTCTAGTATCTGTGGGTATTGTCTTGTAAGGAAGTTGATTCTCTAGTATCTGTGGGTATTGTCTTTTTGGGCAGGTGATTCAATAGTAGCTGTTGATATTGTCTTGTAGGACAGGTAATTGTCTCCAAAACTAAGATATTTTGCTGAGTTGTTTGAAGAAGGAAAGAGAGAAAGGCTCCACACCATTCTGTCACTTGAGTATCTTACCTTGTTATTTTCTAAATATCTCATTTCGGTCTTTTGTAGTTTTGGCAAGTATGTGTTTAGCATTCCAGTCCCAAACATAACTACTTAAACATGACTACTGAAACTGGGCAGCTTTCTCCCTGAGGAGAACCCAGAGTTACAATGGGAGGCCAGGAACATAGGGAGATCATGTGAAATGTCCTCTCCACACCCATTCCCCAAACTCTCCTCTCACACCTAAACCCTAAACCTGAGAAGGAAGGAAACTTCTGGTTAGATCTGAGAGTTCATTGCCCTTGTCGTATTCTATCGACGTCAGGGATGAATTGCTGATATTCGCCTGCAAATGATTAGCTTACCTGTAGATGGCAGACAGAGCACACTGCAAGGGATTAGCATACCTGTAGATGGCAGACAGACCACACTGAGAGGGATTAGCATACCTGTAAATGGCAGACAGACCACACTGAGAGGGATTAGCATACCTGTAGATGGCAGACAGACCACACTGCAAGAGATTAGCATACCTGTAGATGGCAGACAGACCACACTGCAAGGGATTAGCATACCTGTAGATGGCAGACAGACCACACTGCAAGGGATTAGCATACCTGTAGATGGCAGACAGGGCACACTGCAAGGGATTAGCATACCTGTAGATGGCAGACAGACCACACTGCAAGGGATTAGCATACCTGTAGATGGCAGACAGACCACACTGCAAGGGATTAGCATACCTGTAGATGGCAGACAGACCACACTGCAAGGGATTAGCATACCTGTAGATGGCAGACACTGTCTTTGAAGTAAGACCCAAAACTTCTGCCTACTTCCTAGTTGTGGAGACATGCGTAAGACCCTAAACATACAGCTACCTCAGAATTGTGGAGACATGTGTAAGACCCAAAACCTCTGGATTCATCCGAGTCGTGAAGACATGCATAAGACTCAAAACCTCTGCCTACTTCCTAGTCGTGGAGACAAGACTCAAAACATGCGGCTACCTCAGAGGCATGTAACCTTTATTTAACTAGGCGTCAGTTTATGAACAAATTGTTAGTTACAATGGCGGCCTACTCCGGCCAAACCTGGGCGATGCTGGGTCCAATTATGCGCCACCCTATGGGACTCCCAATCATGGGATTTCATCCTGGATTCAAACCTGGGACTGTAGTGTTGCCTCTTGCACTGAGCTGCAGTGTCTTAGACCACTGCGCCACTCGTGAGCTCAAATACAGGCTCTGACTGATTAGAGGGGAATCACCCACCTGGTGTCCCAGGTCTAAATCAGGCCCTGATTAGAGGGGAATCACCCACCTGGTGTCCCAGGTCTAAACCAGTCCCTGATTAGAGTGGAATCACCCACCTGGTGTCCCAGGTCTAAATCAGGCCCTGATTAGAGGGGAATCACCCACCTGGTGTCCCAGGTCTAAATCAGTCCCTGATTAGAGGGGAATCACCCACCTGGTGTCCCAGGTCTAAATCAGGCTCTGATTAGAGGAGAATCACCCACCTGGTGTCCCAGGTCTAAACCAGTCCCTGATTAGAGGGGAATCACCCACCTGGTGTCCCAGGTCTAAACCAGTCCCTGATTAGAGGGGAATCACCCACCTGGTGTCCCAGGTCTAAATCAGGCCCTGATTAGAGGGGAATCACCCACCTGGTGTCCCAGATCTAAACCAGGCTCTGATTAAAGGGGAATCACCCACCTGGTGTCCCAGGTCTAAACCAGTCCCTGATTAGAGGGGAATCACCCACCTGGTGTCCCAGGTCTAAACCAGTCCCTGATTAGAGGGGAATCACCCACCTGGTGTCCCAGGTCTAAACCAGTCCCTGATTGGAAGGGAATCACCCACCTGGTGTCCCAGGTCTAAACCAGGCTCTGATTAGAGGGGAATCACCCACCTGGTATGATTCCCATCTGTGAATTAGAAGGGAACAATGAAAAAAACAGTGGAACTGGCCTCTAGGTCCAGAGTTGAATTTGAGTGCGGTAGAATATTGATCTGAATGTGTCAAAACCCAAAGCTTAGTTTTTTTGACACTAATATTTCCTGACGGTGTCTATAACGAAGGGAACTTAAGGTGTATATGGGAAGACATTAAACATTGGACAAATGATCTATTAACTTAACTCAATGACCCCCCCTCATGACTTATGATGACCACATGATGTCCGGATATTTACATCACGTGTGTTGTTGTGTGTTGTTGTGTGTTGTTGTTGTGTATTGTTGTGTGTTGTAGTTGTTGTGTGTTGTTGTGTGTTGTTGTTGTTGTTGTGTTGTTGTGTATTGTTGTGTGTTGTTGTTGTGTGTTGTTGTTGTTGTTGTGTATTGTTGTGTGTTGTTGTTGTGTTGTTGTTGTTGTTGTTGTTGTTGTGTATTGTTGTGTGTTGTTGTTGTGTATTGTTGTGTGTTGTTGTTGTGTGTTGTTGTTGTTGTGTTGTTGTTGTTGTTGTTGTGTGTTGTTGTTGTGTATTGTTGTGTGTTGTTGTTGTGTGTTGTTGTTGTTGTGTTGTTGTTGTTGTTGTTGTGTGTTGTTGTTGTTGTGTGTTGTTGTTGTTGTTGTGTATTGTTGTGTGTTGTTGTTGTGCGTTGTTGTTGTTGTGTGTTGTTGTTGTGTATTGTTGTGTGTTGTTGTTGTGTATTGTTGTGTGTTGTTGTTGTGCGTTGTTGTTGTTGTGTGTTGTTGTTGTGTATTGTTGTGTGTTGTTGTTGTGTATTGTTGTGTGTTGTTGTTGTTGTGTTGTTGTGTGTTGTTGTTGTGTGTTGTTGTGTGTTGTTGTTGTTGTGTTGTTGTGTGTTGTTGTTGTGTTGTTGTGTTGTTGTGTGTTGTTGTTGTGTTGTTGTGTGTTGTTGTTGTGTTGTTGTGTGTTGTTGTTGTGTGTTGTTGTGTGTTGTTGTTGTTGTGTTGTTGTTGTTGTGTTGTTGTGTGTTGTTGTTGTGTTGTTGTGTGTTGTTGTTGTGTATTGTTGTGTGTTGTAGTTGTTGTGTGTTGTTGTGTGTTGTTGTTGTTGTTGTGTTGTTGTGTGTTGTTGTGCGTTGTTGTTGTTGTGTGTTGTTGTTGTGTATTGTTGTGTGTTGTTGTTGTGTATTGTTGTGTGTTGTTGTTGTTGTGTTGTTGTGTGTTGTTGTTGTGTGTTGTTGTGTGTTGTTGTTGTTGTGTTGTTGTGTGTTGTTGTTGTGTTGTTGTGTTGTTGTTGTGTGTTGTTGTGTGTTGTTGTTGTGTTGTTGTGTGTTGTTGTTGTGTGTTGTTGTGTGTTGTTGTTGTTGTGTTGTTGTTGTTGTGTTGTTGTGTGTTGTTGTTGTGTTGTTGTGTGTTGTTGTTGTGTATTGTTGTGTGTTGTAGTTGTTGTGTGTTGTTGTGTGTTGTTGTTGTTGTTGTGTTGTTGTGTATTGTTGTGTGTTGTTGTTGTGTGTTGTTGTTGTTGTTGTGTATTGTTGTGTGTTGTTGTTGTGCGTTGTTGTTGTTGTGTGTTGTTGTTGTGTATTGTTGTGTGTTGTTGTTGTGTATTGTTGTGTGTTGTTGTTGTGTGTTGTTGTTGTTGTGTTGTTGTTGTTGTTGTTGTGTGTTGTTGTTGTGTATTGTTGTGTGTTGTTGTTGTGTGTTGTTGTTGTTGTGTTGTTGTTGTTGTTGTTGTTGTTGTGTGTTGTTGTTGTTGTGTGTTGTTGTTGTTGTTGTGTATTGTTGTGTGTTGTTGTTGTGCGTTGTTGTTGTTGTGTGTTGTTGTTGTGTATTGTTGTGTGTTGTTGTTGTGTATTGTTGTGTGTTGTTGTTGTGCGTTGTTGTTGTTGTGTGTTGTTGTTGTGTATTGTTGTGTGTTGTTGTTGTGTATTGTTGTGTGTTGTTGTTGTTGTGTTGTTGTGTGTTGTTGTTGTGTGTTGTTGTGTGTTGTTGTTGTTGTGTTGTTGTTTTGTGTTGTTGTGTGTTGTTGTTGTGTTGTTGTGTGTTGTTGTTGTGTATTGTTGTGTGTTGTAGTTGTTGTGTGTTGTTGTGTGTTGTTGTTGTTGTTGTGTTGTTGTGTATTGTTGTGTGTTGTTGTTGTGTGTTGTTGTTGTTGTTGTGTATTGTTGTGTGTTGTTGTTGTGCGTTGTTGTTGTTGTGTGTTGTTGTTGTGTATTGTTGTGTGTTGTTGTTGTGTATTGTTGTGTGTTGTTGTTGTGTGTTGTTGTTGTTGTGTTGTTGTGTATTGTTGTGTGTTGTTGTTGTGTGTTGTTGTTGTTGTTGTGTATTGTTGTGTGTTGTTGTTGTGCGTTGTTGTTGTTGTGTGTTGTTGTTGTGTATTGTTGTGTGTTGTTGTTGTGTATTGTTGTGTGTTGTTGTTGTGTGTTGTGTGTATTGTTGTGTGTTGTTGTTGTGTGTTGTTGTTGTGTATTGTTGTGTGTTGTTGTTGTGTATTGTTGTGTGTTGGTGTTGTGTATTGTTGTGTATTGTTGTGTGTTGTTGTTGTGTGTTGTTGTGTGTGTTGTTGTTGTGTATTGTTGTGTGTTGTTGTTGTGTGTTGTGTGTATTGTTGTGTGTTGTTGTTGTGTGTTGTTGTGTGTTGTTGTTGTGTATTGTTGTGTGTTGTTGTTGTGTATTGTTGTGTGTTGTTGTTGTTGTTGTGTTGGTGTTGTGTATTGTTGTGTATTGTTGTGTGTTGTTGTTGTGTGTTGTTGTGTGTGTTGTTGTTGTGTATTGTTGTGTGTTGTTGTTGTGTGTTGTTGTGTTGTGTTGTTGTTGTGTATTGTTGTTGTGTATTGTTGTGTGCTGTTGTTGTGTGTTGTTGTTGTTGTGTTGTTGTTGTGTATTGTTGTGTGTTGTTGTTGTGTATTGTTGTTGTGTATTGTTGTGTGTTGTTGTTGTGTATTGTTGTGTGTTGTTGTTGTTGTTGTTGTTGTTGTGTTGTTGTTGTGTATTGTTGTGTGTTGTTGTTGTGTATTGTTGTCTGCTGTTTTTGTGTGTTGTTGTTGTGTGTTGTTGTTGTGTATTGTTGTGTGTTGTTGTTGTGTGTTGTTGTTGTATATTGTTGTGTGTTGTTGTTGTGTGTTGTTGTTGTGTATTGTTGTGTGTTGTTGTTGTGTGTTGTTGTGTGTTGTTGTTGTGTGTTGTTGTTGTATATTGTTGTGTGTTGTTGTTGTGTGTTGTTTTTGTGTATTGTTGTGTGTTGTTGTTGTGTGTTGTTGTTGTGTGTTGTTGTTGTGTGTTGTTGTTGTGTTGTTGTTGTGTTGTGTATTGTTGTGTGTTGTTGTTGTGTGTTGTGTGTGTATTGTTGTGTGTTGTTGTTGTGTATTGTTGTGTGTTGTTGTTGTGTATTGTTGTGTGTTGTTGTTGTGTATTGTTGTGTGTTGTTGTTGTGTATTGTTGTGTGTTGTTGTTGTGTATTGTTGTGTGTTGTTGTTGTGTGTTGTTGTTGTGTATTGTTGTGTGTTGTTGTTGTGTGTTGTTGTGTGTTGTTGTTGTATTGTTGTGTGTTGTTGTTGTGTGTTGTTGTTGTGTATTGTTGTGTGTTGTTGTTGTGTATTGTTGTGTGTTGTTGTTGTGTGTTGTTGTGTGTTGTTGTTGTGTATTGTTGTGTGTTGTTGTTTGTTGTGTGTTGTTGTTGTGTGTTGTTCTTGTGTGTTGTTGTGTGTTGTTGTTGTATATTGTTGTGTGTTGTTGTTGTGTGTTGTTGTTGTGTATTGTTGTGTGTTGTTGTTGTGTGTTGTTGTGTTTTGTTGTTGTGTATTGTTGTGTGTTGTTGTTGTGTATTGTTGTTGTGTGTTGTTGTTGTGTGTTGTTGTTGTGTATTGTTGTGTATTGTTGTTGTGTGTTGTTGTTGTGTATTGTTGTTGTGTGTTGTTGTTGTGTATTGTTGTTGTGTGTTGTTGTTGTGTGTTGTTGTTGTGTATTGTTGTGTGTTGTTGTTGTGTGTATTGTTGTGTGTTGTTGTTGTGTATTGTTGTGTGTTGTTGTTGTGTATTGTTGTGTGTTGTTGTGTGCGCTCCCCTCAGTCCACACCAATACCAATAGATACCCAATGACGTGTTTCCTACACAGTAACTGAAGCTCTCTACCTGGCAGCCCATAGAAACGATGATGTTGATGATGATGATGCTGGCAGAGACAGTATCTGCCCCCCCCCCCCCACACAAAAAAAATGGCAGCCTATCCCCTATGTTGTTCACTAGAGCTATATGGGCCCTGGTAAAAAGATTGCACATCAATATAGGAAACAGGGTGCTATATGGGATGTACCCAGCAATACTTGGCTGCCGGGACAAGCTCCACCTCCCCCTCCTCTACCTAAAATAATCTTACTGCTTCCTGCTAACAATGGGACAGCTAAATATCTGTGGAACTGCTGGCGCAGCAGTTTCTGAGTTGCAGTTTGGAGCCTCTGCGAGCACCGCCGTGAGCAGTCGGGGCCTATCATTTACCCACAGATAGGAAGCTCAGGTGGCGGTGGAGTGGGCCTAGGGGAGGGCCTAGGAGAGGGCCTAGGAGAGGGCCGAGGGGTTTTAAACGGTTTTAAGATCTGAGGACTTTTGCTTTTTTTTTACGTTTTCACCGTGGTTTGATGCCTGGAACCGGCAAAACTCTTAAGTTGTCAGGTTGGTTTCAAAACACACTTCCTCGTCCATTTAATCGTCCCGATCCCTGGAAATGGTATAATTATCATCATTGATTACAGATGAGTGATGGGATATCGTAGAATTATGTTTTTCTTTTCCATTAGCTTGTAATGTTTTTTTCTTTTAAAGTGAGAATGTGCTTTAGTTAAATGTTCTGAAACAAATGCACTTTACAAGCCGATGAAAATGGTGATTATTTTCAGTATCATATATATTTAAACGGTTTATATATTTAATTCTATGAAATTGAAGGCGTTGCAACAGTGGCTCTGTGAAAACCCTTGCAGTGACTGTGTTGACAGGGTTGTAGGGTTTCTGTCCATTCTGAAGTCACATGGTCTCATTTCCGATCGGCAGCTTTAATGGATTGTGTTGGGCGGTGGACAGAGAGTTGCGTGCTAGGCATTTCCTCATTTTTGGTTTTCTCCCAGAGGTTACCTTCCCTCCTCCTCCTTTAGATAGCGTACTGCAGTCAGTCAGCCCGCCTACCAGCCATCCAGCCAGCCAATCAGTCATCCGGTCAGGTAGTCCGCCAGTCAGTCCACCAGCCATCCAGTCAGCCAGCCAGTCAGCCAGCCAGCCAGCCATCCAGTCAGCCAGCCAGCCAGCCAGCCAGTCAGTCAGCCAGTCAGTCAGTCAGTCAGCCAGCCAGTAAGCCAGCCATCCAGTCAGCCAGCCAGCCAGTCAGCCAGCCAGTCAGCCAGCCATCCAGTCAGCCATCCAGTCAGCCATCCATCCAGTCAGCAAGCCAGTAAGCCAGCCATCCAGTCAGCCAGCCAGCCAGCCAGCCAGCCATCCAGTCAGCCAGCCAGCCAGCCAGCCAGCCAGCCAGTCAGTCTGCCATCCAGCCAGCCAGCCAGTCTGCCATCCAGCCAGCCAGCCATCCAGTCAGCCAGCCAGCCAGCCAGCCATCCAGTAAGCCATCCAGCCAGCCAGTCAGCCAGCCATCCAGCCAGCCAGCCAGCCAGCCAGCCAGCCAGCCAGCCATCCAGTCAGCCAGCCAGCCAGCCAGCCAGCCAGCCATCCAGCCAGCCAGCCAGCCAGCCATCCAGTAAGCCAGCTGTAACAAATAAACAACCTTGTGGTGTTGGGTTTATTTTACACGCATCTTTATCTCAAAATGGCTCCTTAGTTTCTTCGTGGTGCACTCCTTTAGACAAGAGTCCTGGTCAAAAGTAGTGCACTATATAGAGAGTAGGGTCACATTTGGGACACACCCTACGACTTCCGCTCTTCATTCAAGACAGTGGACTTTTTTGAAATGTGTAATGTAAGGGACAAACTTTGAAAGCTTTCACTTCACATCCCATCACAATGATCAGCTCGTCTGTTTGCTGGAAGTCTGTATACTGACATGTCTGTGTGTCACATGGGGGGAGGCTGTTAGTAAAAACACATCTGCACCACACAAACAGCTGAGTAATGTCAGTAGGCTAATAACTCCTAGGCCCCTAACTCCTCCTGAAGGGTCTGTGGATTGGTAGAAGCAGTGTAGTGGTTGAGCTTCCTCAATATTACTCCCATCTACAGATCAATACTGCAAGGGTTGGGGCCATCTCTCTCTCTCTCTCCCATTTCTCTCTCTCTCTCTCTCTCTCTCTCTCTCTCTCTCTCTCTCTCTCTCTCTCTCTCTCTCTCTCTCTCTCTCTCTCTCTCTCTCTCTCCCCATTTCTCTCTCTCTCTCTCCCCATTTCTCTCTCTCTCTCCCTCTCTCCCGCTCTCTCTCTCTCTCTCTTCCCATTTTTCTCTCTCTCTCTCTCTCTCCTCTCTCTCTCTCTCTCTCTCTCTCTCTCTCTCTCTCCCCATTTCTCTCTCTCTCTCTCTCTCTCTCTCTCTCTCTCTCTCTCTCTCTCCCATTCTCTCTCTCTCTCTCTCTCTCTCTCTCTCTCTCTCTCTCTCTCTCTCTCTCTCTCTCTCTCTCTCTCTCTCTCTCTCTCTCTCCCCCTCTCTCTCTCTCTCTCTCTCTCTCTCTCTCTCTCTCTCTCTCTCTCTCTCTCTCTCTCTCTCTCTCTCTCTCTCTCTCTCTCTCTCTCTCTCTCTTCCCATTTCAATTCAAGGGGCTTTATTGGCATTGGAAACATGTGTTAACATTGCCAAAGCAAGTGAGGTATATAATATACAAAAGTGAAATAAGCAATAAAAATGAACAGTAAACATTACACATACAGAAGTTTCAAAACAGTAAAGACATTACAAATGTCATATTACGTATATATACAGTGCTGCAACTATGTACAAATGGTTAAAGAACACAAGGGAAAATAAATTAGCATAAATATGGTTTGTATTTACAGTGATGTTTGTTCTTCACTGGTTTCCCTTTTCTTGTGGCAATAGGTCACAAATCTTGCTGCTGTGATGGCTCACTGTGGTATTTCACCTCGTAAATATGGGAGTTTATCAAAATTGGATTTGTTTTCGAATTCTTTGTGGATCTATGTAATCTGAGGGAAATATGTCTCTCTAACATGGTCATAAATTGGGCAGGAGGTTAGGAAGTGCAGCTCAGTTTCCACCTCATTTTGTGGGCAGTGTGCACATAGCCTGTCTTCTCTTGCGAGCCATGTCTGCCTACGGCGGCCTTTCTCAATAGCAAGGCTATGCTCACTGACTCACATTTTTCTCTCTGTCTCTCCCCATTTCTCTCCCCATCTCTCTCTCTCTCTACCAGGCATGATTACACCCTTATATCCTACTCTCACATCTCTGAATGCTCTAAGGAGATCACGTCACTGAACAAATATGTATCTCACTTTAATCTAAATGAAAGATTAAATCAAATATAGTGCCGGTAGGAGGACAGTTGAATCTCTACAGGAAGATAAAACAGACCTCCACCACACCTCTTTCTCCATATCTTTCATTCTCTCTTTATCCACCCCCCCTCTCTCTCTCTTTCTCATCCCCTCTCGCTCTCTCTCGCTAACTCTCTCTGCCTGGCTGCCTGGCTGCCTGGCTGACTGGCTGACTAACTGCCTGATAGCTGGGTGTAATCTACTGGTATATTTTGTAACGCCCTCATCATTGAGGGGCTGACTGACTGGATAACTATCTGACTGATAGACTGGATTACTAACTCACTGACTCACTGACTGGGTAACTAACTCACTGACTGACTGGGTAACTAACTAACTCACTGACTGACTGGGTAACTAACTAACTGACTGACTGACTGGGTAACTAACTCACTGACTGACTGGGTAACTAACTCACTGACTGACTGGGTAACTAACTCACTGACTGACTGACTGGATAACTAACTCACTGACTCACTGACTGGGTAACTAACTCACTGACTGACTGGGTAACTAACTGACTGACTGACTGGATAACTAACTCACTGACTGACTGGGTAACTAACTGACTGACTGACTGAGTGGGTAACTGACTGACTGACTGACTGGGTAACTAACTGACTGACTGACTGGATAACTAACTCACTGACTGACTGGGTAACTAACTGACTGACTGACTGAGTGGGTAACTGACTGACTGACTGACTGGGTAACTAACTCGCTGACTGACTGGGTAACTAACTGACTGACTGACTGACTGGATAACTAACTCACTGACTGACTGGATAACTAACTCACTGACTGACTGGGTAATTAACTCACTGACTGACTGACTGGGTAATTAACTCACTGACTGACTGACTGGGTAACTAACTCACTGACTGACTGACTGGATAACTAACTCACTGACTGACTGTGTAACTAACTCACTGACTCACTGACTGGATAACTAACTGACTGACTGACTGGGTAACTAACTGACTGACTTGATAACTAACTCACTGACTGACTGGGTAACTAACTCACTGACTGACTGGATAACTAACTCACTGACTGGGTAACTAACTGACTGACTGAGTGGGTAACTAACTGACTGACTGACTGGGTAACTAACTCACTGACTGACTGGGTAACTAACTGACTGACTGACTGGGTAACTAACTCACTGACTGACTGGGTAACTAACTGACTGACTGACTAGGTAAATAACTCACTGACTGACTGGGTAACTAACTGACTGATTGATGACTGCAGGACGTTGCATCACTGAGGTCTGATCCGTAAATTACTGATTGATTTAGATTAAACCTGGCCTTTGAAACCTTTGAAACCTGGCCATGAAACCTGGCCATGAAGTCAAATGTTTGTCAGTATATTTCTATGATTAACTAATTCACTGACTGCAGCTGTATTTGTATTTATTATGGATCCCCATTAGTGTGTGTGCTTGCTCTCTCATGAGACCGGGTTGGATATCATTCCATGCAGAGGCACACCAATCTGTTGTTGAATAGTAAGATTCTGATAATGATGCTTTAAAAAATAAAAATAAATGACGCTGTACCTTTAAGAGACAAATACATTAAACTGATTCATGCTTTGAAATGGAACGTATCTCTCATGAGACCGGGTTGGATATCATTCCATGCAGAGGCACACCAATCTGTTGTTGAATAGTGAGATTCTGATAATGATGCTTTAAAAATAAAAAAATAAATGACTCTGTACCTTTAAGAGACAAATACAATAAACTGATTCATGCTTTGAAATGGAACGTATCTCTCATGAGACCGGGTTGGATATCATTCCATACAGAGGCACACCAATCTTTTGTTGAATAGTGAGATTCTGATAATGATGCTTTAAAAAAATAAATGACTCTGTAACTTTAAGAGACAAATACATTAAATTGATTCATGCTTTGAAATGGAACGTATCTCTCATGAGACCGGGTTGGATATCATTCCATGCAGAGGCACACCAATCTGTTGTTGAATAGTGAGATTCTGGAAGTATTCGTTAGTCACCCCATTACAGTTAACTGTATTAGGTATTCATGAGAAGCAGCTGCATTCGGGCTGGACCTGTGCGACTGATGGTATAAGATTCAAAAAGTATCAATCCTGTAATTTGTGGGGCAGATCTTGGCTTTAAAATGTACAGCATGTCACTGTGTAGTAGGTGTGGTAGATGTGGTAGGTGTGGTAGATGTGGTAGGTGTGGTAGATGTGGTAGGTGTGGTAGATGTGGTAGATGTGGTAGGTGTGGTAGATGTGGTAGATGTGGTAGGTGTGGTAGATGTGGTAGGTGTGGTAGATGTGGTAGATGTGGTAGATGTGGTAGGTGTGGTAGATGTGGTAGGTGTGGTAGATGTGGTAGGTGTGGTAGATGTGGTAGATGTGGTAGATGTGGTAGATGTGGTAGGTGTGGTAGATGTGGTAGATGTGGTAGGTGTGGTAGATGTGGTAGGTGTGGTAGATGTGGTAGGTGTGATGTGGTAGATGTGGTAGGTGTGGTAGATGTGGTAGGTGTGGTAGATGTGGTAGGTGTGGTAGATGTGGTAGATGTGGTAGATGTGGTAGATGTGGTAGATGTGGTAGGTGTGGTAGATGTGATGTAGAGATGTGGTAGGTGTGGTAGATGTGGTAGGTGTGGTAGATGTGGTAGGTGTGGTAGATGTGGTAGGTGTGGTAGATGTGGTAGGTGTGGTAGATGTGGTAGATGTGGTAGATGTGGTAGGTGTGGTAGATGTGGTAGGTGTGGTAGATGTGGTAGATGTGGTAGATGTGGTAGGTGTGGTAGATGTGGTAGGTGTGGTAGATGTGGTAGGTGTGGTAGATGTGGTAGTTGTGGTATATGTGGTAGATGTGGTAGATGTGGTAGGTGTGGTAGATGTAGTAGATGTGGTAGGTGTGGTAGATGTAGTAGGTGTGGTAGGTGTGGTAGATGTAGTAGATGTGGTAGGTGTGGTAGGTGTGGTAGATGTAGTAGGTGTGGTAGGTGTGGTAGATGTAGTAGATGTGGTAGGTGTTGTAGATGTAGTAGGTGTGGTAGGTGTGGTAGATGTAGTAGATGTGGTAGGTGTGGTAGATGTGGTAGGTGTGGTAGGTGTGGTAGATGTAGTAGATGTGGTAGGTGTGGTAGGTGTAGTAGGTGTGGTAGGTGTGGTAGATGTAGTAGGTGTGGTAGATGTGGTAGATGTGGTAGATGTGGTAGGTGTGGTAGGTGTGGTAGGTGTGGTAGGTGTGGTAGGTGTGGTAGAGTTGGGGTAATAACGGCTGGAAATAATGGTTGAGATAATAAGGGCTGGTAATAACGGTTGGTAATAAGGGCTGGTAATAAGGGCTGGTAATAAGGGTTGGGGTGATAAGGGTTGAGATAATAAGGGCAGGTAATAAGGCTGGTAATAAAGGCTGGTAATAGGGGCTGCTAATAAGGGTTGAGATATTAAGGGCTGGTAATAAGGGCTGGTAATAAGGGTTGTGGTGCTAAGGATTGAGATAATAAGGGCTGGTAATAAGGGCTGGTAATAAGGGTTGGGGTAATAAGGGCTGGGGTAATAAAAGGGTAATAAGGGTAATAAGGGTTGGGGTAATAAGAGGATAATAAGGGCTGGGGTAATAAGAGAGTAATAAGGGTTGGTAATAAGGGCTGGGGTAATAAGAGCGTATTAAGGGTGGGGGAAATAAGGGTTGGGGTAATAATAAGGTTATAAAGGTTGGGTTAATAAGAGGGTAATAAGGGTTGGGGAAATACGAGGGTAATACGGGTTGGTAATAAGGGTTGGGGCAATAAGAGGGTAATAAGGGTTGGTAATAAGGGCTGGGGTAATAAGAGGGTAATAAGGGTTGGGGTAATAAGAGCTGGGGTAATAAGAGGGTAATAAGGGTTAGGGTAATAAGGGTTGGTAATAAGGGCTGGGGTAATAAGAGGGCAATAAGGGTTAGGGTAATAAGGGTTGGTAATAAGGGCTGGGGTAATAAGAGGGTAATAAGGGTTAGGGTAATAAGGGTTGGTAATAAGGGCTGGGGTAATAAGAGGGTAATAAGGACTGGTAATCAGGGGTAATAAGGGCTGGGGTAATAAGGGGGTAATAAGGGTTAGGGTAATAAGGGTTGGGGTAATAAGGGGGTAATAAGGGTTAGGGTAATAAGGGTTGGGGTAATAAGGGTTATGGTAATAAGGGTAGGGGTAATAAGGGGGATAGCGTTGGGGTAATAAGGGTTGGGGTAATAAGGGTTGGGGTAATAAGGGTTGGGGTAATAAGAGGGTAATAAGGGTTGGGGTAACAAGGGTTAGGGTAATAAGGGTTGGGGTAATAAGGGTTGGGGTAATAAGGGTTGAGATAATAAGGGCTGGTAATAAGGGTTAGGGTAATAAGGGTTGGGGTAATAAGGGTTAGGGTAATAAGGGCTGGTAATAAGGGTTACGGTAATAAGGGTGTAATAAGGGTTAGGGTAATAAGGGTTGGGGTAATAAGAGGGTAATAAGGGTTGGGGTAATAAGGTTTGGGGTAATAAGGGTTGGGGTAATAAGGGTTGAGATAATAAGGGCTAGTAATAAGGGTTAGGGTAATAAGGGCTGGGGTAATAAGGGAGTAATAAGGGTTAGGGTAATAAGGGTTGGTAATAAGGGCTGGGGTAATAAGAGGGCAATAAGGGTTAGGGTAATAAGGGTTGGTAATAAGGGCTGGGGTAATAAGAGGGTAATAAGGGTTAGGGTAATAAGGGTTGGTAATAAGGGCTGGGGTAATAAGAGGGTAATAAGGACTGGTAATAAGGGGTAATAAGGGCTGGGGTAATAAGGGGGTAATAAGGGTTAGGGTAATAAGGGTTGGGGTAATAAGGGGGTAATAAGGGTTAGGGTAATAAGGGTTGGGGTAATAAGGGTTATGGTAATAAGGGTAGGGGTAATAAGGGGGATAGCGTTGGGGTAATAAGGGTTGGGGTAATAAGGGTTGGGGTAATAAGGGTTGGGGTAATAAGAGGGTAATAAGGGTTGGGGTAACAAGGGTTAGTGTAATAAGGGTTGGGGTAATAAGGGTTGAGATAATAAGGGCTGGTAATAAAGGTTAGGGTAATAAGGGTTGGGGTAATAAGGGTTAGGGTAATAAGGGCTGGTAATAAGGGTTAGGGTAATAAGGGTGTAATAAGGGTTAGGGTAATAAGGGTTGGGGTAATAAGGGTTGGGGTAATAAGGGTTGGGGTAATAAGGGTTAGGGTAATAAGGGTTGAGATAATAAGGGCTAGTAATAAGGGTTAGGGTAATAAGGGCTGGTAATAAGGGTTAGGGTAATAAGGGGATAATAAGGGTTTGGGTAATACGGGTTGGGGTAAAAAGGGTTATGGTAATAAGGTTTGGGGTAATAAGGGTTAGGGTAAAAAGGGCTAGTAATAAGGGTTAGGGTAATAAGGGTTAGGTTAATAAGGGCTAGCAATAAGGGTTAGGGTAATAAGGGTTGGGGTAATAAGGGTTAGGGTAATAAGGGTTGGGGTAATAAGGGTTAGGATAATAAGGGCTGGTAATAAGGGTTATGGTAATAAGGGTTGGGGTAATAAGGGTTAGGGTAATAAGGGCTGGTAATAAGGGTTAGGGTAATAAGGGTTGGGGTAATAAGGGCTGGTGATAAGGGCTGGTGATAAGAGGTGGGGTAATAGGGGTGATAAGGGAAATAGGATTATGGCTAGGGTTAACCAATAGGGTTAAGATTCAGGCTAGGGTTAACCAATAGGGTTTGGATTAGGGCTAGGGTTAACCAATAGGGTTATGATTAGGGCTAGGGTTAACCAATAGGGTTAGAATTAGGGCTAGGGTTAACCAAATGGGTTAGAATCAGGGATAGGGTTAACCAATAGGGTTAGAATTAGGGCTAGGGTTAACCAATATAGTTAGGATTAGGGCTAGGGTTAACCAATAGGGTTAGAATTAGGGCTAGGGTTAACCAATAGGGTAAGAATTAGGGCTAGTTTTAACCAATAGGGTTAGAAATAGGGCTAGGTTTAACCAATAGGGTTCGGATTAGGGCTAGGGTTAACCAATAGGGTTAGAATTAGGGCTAGGGTTAACCAGAGGGTTAGAAATAGAGCTAGGGTTAACCAGAGGGTTAGAAATAGAGCTAGGGTTAACCAGAGGGTTAGAAATAGAGCTAGGGTTAACCAGAGGGTTAGAAATAGAGCTAGGCTTAACCAATAGGGTTCGGATTAGGGCTAAGGTTAACCAGAGGGTTATAATTAGGGCTAAGGTTAACCAGAGGGTTATAAATAGGGCTAAGGTTAACCAGAGGGTTATAAATAGGGCTAAGGTTAACCAGAGGGTTAGAATTAGAGCTAAGGTTAACCAGAGGGTTATAAATAGGGCTAAGGTTAACCAGAGGGTTATAATTAGGGCTAAGGTTAACCAGAGGGTTATAAATAGGGCTAAGGTTAACCAGAGGGTTATAAATAGGGCTAAGGTTAACCAGAGGGTTATAAATAGGGCTAAGGTTAACCAGAGGGTTATAAATAGGGCTAAGGTTAACCAATAGGGTTATAAATAGGGCTAAGGTTAACCAGAGGGTTATAAATAGGGCTAAGGTTAACCAATAGGGTTAGCATTAGGGCTAAGGTTAACCAGAGGGTTAGATTAGGGCTAGGGTTAACCAGAGGGTTAGAAATAGAGCTAGGGTTAACCAGAGGGTTAGAAATAGAGCTAGGGTTAACCAGAGGGTTATAATTAGGGCTAAGGTTAACCAGAGGGTTATAATTAGGGCTAAGGTTAACCAATAGGGTTAGCATTAGGGCTAAGGTTAACCAGAGGGTTAGATTAGGGCTAGGGTTAACCAGAGGGTTAGAAATAGAGCTAGGGTTAACCAGAGGGTTAGAAATAGAGCTAGGGTTAACCAGATGGTTATAATTAGGGCTAAGGTTAACCAGAGGGTTATAATTAGGGCTAAGGTTAACCAGAGGGTTAGAATTAGGGCTAAGGTTAACCAATAGGGTTCGGATTAGGGCCAAGGTTAACCAATAGGGTTATAATTAGAGCTAAGGTTAACCAATAGGGTTATAATTAGAGCTAAGGTTAACCAATAGGGTTATAATTAGAGCTAAGGTTAACCAATAGGGTTCAGATTAGGGCTAGGGTTAACCAGAGGGTTAGCACATCAGTCTGGTGATTATGAGGAGTTGTTGATGAAAACCAAATGCACCACTGAGGCCACTGGCTTTTAATTTAAACACACACACACACACACACACACACACACACACACACACACACACACACACACACACACACACACACACACACACACACACACACACACACACACACACACACACACACACACACACACACACACACACACACACACACACCCCAGCCCCCCTCCCTGTTCATCTCTTCATGTATTACATACCACTTCTGGGAAGTTAACTTTGCAGCGAGAGCGAAAGCATTAATATCACAGCATCGTTGGTGCTGTTCCACATCAAAGTGGCGTGAGGAAATGTCCCGGGGACCACCCCCTTGGAGACAAAGCACAACAGTGTGCTGCAGTGTATCAGCCTTTGCCTTTGATGATGTTGGCTAAGTCCCCAAAGGCACCCTATTCCCTATAGTACAATGGAGCCTTATGGACCCTAGTTAAAAGTAGTGCACTATCATAGGGAAGAGGGCACTGTGGGACGCCCTCCGTTTGTGTTTTAATCCTGTCCTTGGAGAGCAGAATTTGATCTGCCTCCATTAGGACATTACAGGTTCATTAGGGGATATCTAAACACTTCCATATATCCTGCATCCCCCCCCGGTGGGCGGGGGGGTGGGGGTGGGGGCATCCTGCCAATATATTCAAGGTTTGGTTCTTTTTTCCTCTTCGTCCTGTTGGTTTCCTCTCCTCTCTCTGTTCTGTTCTGGTTTCCTCTCCTCTCTCTGTTCTGGTTTCCTCTCTCTGCTCTGTTCTGGTTTCCTCTCTCTGTTGTGTTCTGGTTTCCTCTCTCTGTTCTGTTCTGGTTTCCTCTCTCTGTTCTGGTTTCCTCTCTCTGTTGTGTTCTGGTTTCCTCTCTCTGCTCTGTTCTGGTTTCCTCTCTCTGTTGTGTTCTGGTTTCCTCTCTCTGTTGTGTTCTGGTTTCCTCTCTCTGTTCTGGTTTCCTCTCTCTGTTGTGTTCTGGTTTCCTCTCTCTGCTCTGTTCTGGTTTCCTCTCTCTGCTCTGTTCTGGTTTCCTCTCTCTGTTGTGTTCTGGTTTCCTCTCTCTGTTCTGTTCTGGTTTCCTCTCTCTGTTCTGTTCTGGTTTCCTCTCTCTGCTCTGTTCTGGTTTCCTCTCTCTGCTCTGTTCTGGTTTCCTCTCTCTGCTCTGTTCTGGTTTCCTCTCTCTGTTGTGTTCTGGTTTCCTCTCTCTGTTGTGTTCTGGTTTCCTCTCTCTGTTCTGTTCTGGTTTCCTCTCCTCTCTCTGCTCTGTTCTGGTTTCCTCTCTCTGTTGTGTTCTGGTTTCCTCTCTCTGTTGTGTTCTGGTTTCCTCTCTCTGTTGTGTTCTGGTTTCCTCTCTCTGTTGTGTTCTGGTTTCCTCTCTCTGTTCTGTTCTGGTTTCCTCTCTCTGTTCTGTTCTGGTTTCCTCTCCTCTCTCTGTTCTGTTCTGGTTTCCTCTCTCTGTTGTGTTCTGGTTTCCTCTCTCTGTTCTGGTTTCCTCTCCTCTCTCTGTTCTGGTTTCCTCTCCTCTCTCTGTTCTGTTCTGGTTTCCTCTCCTCTCTCTGTTCTGGTTTCCTCTCTCTGTTGTGTTCTGGTTTCCTCTCTCTGTTGTGTTCTGGTTTCCTCTCTCTGTTCTGTTCTGGTTTCCTCTCTCTGTTGTGTTCTGGTTTCCTCTCTCTGCTCTGTTCTGGTTTCCTCTCTCTGTTGTGTTCTGGTTTCCTCTCTCTGTTCTGTTCTGGTTTCCTCTCCTCTCTCTGTTCTGGTTTCCTCTCTCTGTTCTGTTCTGGTTTCCTCTCCTCTCTCTGTTCTGGTTTCCTCTCTCTGTTCTGTTCTGGTTTCCTCTCTCTGTTCTGTTCTGGTTTCCTCTCCTCTCTCTGTTCTGTTCTGGTTTCCTCTCTCTGTTCTGTTCTGGTTTCCTCTCCTCTCTCTGTTCTGTTCTGGTTTCCTCTCTCTGTTGTGTTCTGGTTTCCTCTCTCTGTTCTGGTCTGGTTTCCTCTCTCTGTTGTGTTCTGGTTTCCTCTCCTCTCTCTGTTCTGTTCTGGTTTCCTCTCCTCTCTCTGGTCTGGTTTCCTCTCTCTGTTCTGTTCTGGTTTCCTCTCCTCTCTCTGTTCTGTTCTGGTTTCCTCTCTCTGTTCTGTTCTGGTTTCCTCTCTCTGTTGTGTTCTGGTTTCCTCTCCTCTTTCTGTTCTGGTTTCCTCTCTCTGTTGTGTTCTGGTTTCCTCTCTCTGTTGTGTTCTGGTTTCCTCTCTCTGTTCTGTTCTGGTTTCCTCTCTCTGTTGTGTTCTGGTTTCCTCTCTCTGTTCTGTTCTGGTTTCCTCTCTCTGTTCTGTTCTGGTTTCCTCTCCTCTCTCTGGTCTGGTTTCCTCTCCTCTCTCTGTTCTGTTCTGGTTTCCTCTCTCTGTTCTGGTTTCCTCTCCTCTCTCTGTTCTGTTCTGGTTTCCTCTCTCTGTTCTGTTCTGGTTTCCTCTCCTCTCTCTGGTCTGGTTTCCTCTCCTCTCTCTGTTCTGTTCTGGTTTCCTCTCTCTGTTCTGGTTTCCTCTCTCTGTTCTGTTCTGGTTTCCTCTCTCTGTTGTGTTCTGGTTTCCTCTCTCTGTTGTGTTCTGGTTTCCTCTCTCTGTTGTGTTCTGGTTTCCTCTCCTCTCTCTGTTCTGGTTTCCTCTCCTCTTTCTGTTCTGGTTTCCTCTCTCTGTTGTGTTCTGGTTTCCTCTCTCTGTTCTGGTTTCCTCTCTCTGTTCTGTTCTGGTTTCCTCTCTCTGTTCTGTTCTGGTTTCCTCTCTCTGTTGTGTTCTGGTTTCCTCTCTCTGTTGTGTTCTGGTTTCCTCTCTCTGCTCTGTTCTGGTTTCCTCTCTCTGTTGTGTTCTGGTTTCCTCTCTCTGTTGTGTTCTGGTTTCCTCTCTCTGTTCTGTTCTGGTTTCCTCTCCTCTCTCTGTTCTGTTCTGGTTTCCTCTCTCTGTTCTGTTCTGGTTTCCTCTCCTCTCTCTGTTCTGTTCTGGTTTCCTCTCCTCTCTCTGTTCTGTTCTGGTTTCCTCTCTCTGTTCTGTTCTGGTTTCCTCTCCTCTCTCTGTTCTGTTCTGGTTTCCTCTCTCTGTTGTGTTCTGGTTTCCTCTCTCTGTTGTGTTCTGGTGTCCTCTCTCTGTTCTGGTTTCCTCTCTCTGTTCTGTTCTGGTTTCCTCTCTCTGTTCTGTTCTGGTTTCCTCTCTCTGTTCTGTTCTGGTGTCCTCTCTCTGTTCTGGTTTCCTCTCTCTGTTCTGTTCTGGTTTCCTCTCTCTGTTCTGTTCTGGTTTCCTCTCTCTGTTGTGTTCTGGTTTCCTCTCTCTGTTGTGTTCTGGTTTCCTCTCTCTGCTCTGTTCTGGTTTCCTCTCTCTGTTGTGTTCTGGTTTCCCCTCTCTGTTCTGTTCTGGTTTCCTCTCCTCTCTCTGTTCTGGTTTCCTCTCTCTGTTCTGTTCTGGTTTCCTCTCCTCTCTCTGTTCTGGTTTCCTCTCTCTGTTCTGTTCTGGTTTCCTCTCCTCTCTCTGTTCTGGTTTCCTCTCTCTGTTCTGTTCTGGTTTCCTCTCCTCTCTCTGTTCTGGTTTCCTCTCCTCTCTCTGTTCTGTTCTGGTTTCCTCTCCTCTCTCTGTTCTGTTCTGGTTTCCTCTCTCTGTTCTGTTCTGGTTTCCTCTCCTCTCTCTGTTCTGTTCTGGTTTCCTCTCTCTGTTGTGTTCTGGTTTCCTCTCTCTGTTGTGTTCTGGTTTCCTCTCCTCTCTCTGTTCTGTTCTGGTTTCCTCTCCTCTCTCTGTTCTGTTCTGGTTTCCTCTCCTCTCTCTGTTCTGTTCTGGTTTCCTCTCTCTGTTCTGTTCTGGTTTCCTCTCTCTGTTGTGTTCTGGTTTCCTCTCCTCTTTCTGTTCTGGTTTCCTCTCTCTGTTCTGTTCTGGTTTCCTCTCTCTGTTGTGTTCTGGTTTCCTCTCTCTGCTCTGTTCTGGTTTCCTCTCCTCTCTCTGTTCTGTTCTGGTTTCCTCTCCTCTCTCTGTTGTGTTCTGGTTTCCTCTCTCTGCTCTGTTCTGGTTTCCTCTCTCTGCTCTGTTCTGGTTTCCTCTCTCTGCTCTGTTCTGGTTTCCTCTCTCTGCTCTGTTCTGGTTTCCTCTCTCTGTTGTGTTCTGGTTTCCTCTCTCTGTTGTGTTCTGGTTTCCTCTCTCTGTTGTGTTCTGGTTTCCTCTCTCTGTTCTGTTCTGGTTTCCTCTCCTCTCTCTGTTGTGTTCTGGTTTCCTCTCTCTGTTGTGTTCTGGTTTCCTCTCTCTGCTCTGTTCTGGTTTCCTCTCTCTGTTGTGTTCTGGTTTCCTCTCTCTGTTCTGTTCTGGTTTCCTCTCTCTGTTCTGTTCTGATTTCCTCTCTCTGCTCTGTTCTGGTTTCCTCTCTCTGCTCTGTTCTGGTTTCCTCTCTCTGCTCTGTTCTGGTTTCCTCTCTCTGTTGTGTTCTGGTTTCCTCTCTCTGTTGTGTTCTGGTTTCCTCTCTCTGTTGTGTTCTGGTTTCCTCTCTCTGTTGTGTTCTGGTTTCCTCTCTCTGTTCTGTTCTGGTTTCCTCTCCTCTCTCTGCTCTGTTCTGGTTTCCTCTCTCTGTTGTGTTCTGGTTTCCTCTCTCTGTTGTGTTCTGGTTTCCTCTCTCTGTTGTGTTCTGGTTTCCTCTCTCTGTTGTGTTCTGGTTTCCTCTCTCTGTTCTGTTCTGGTTTCCTCTCTCTGTTCTGTTCTGGTTTCCTCTCTCTGTTCTGTTCTGGTTTCCTCTCTCTGTTCTGTTCTGGTTTCCTCTCCTCTCTCTGGTCTGGTTTCCTCTCCTCTCTCTGTTCTGTTCTGGTTTCCTCTCCTCTCTCTGTTCTGGTTTCCTCTCTCTGTTCTGGTTTCCTCTCTCTGTTCTGTTCTGGTTTCCTCTCTCTGTTGTGTTCTGGTTTCCTCTCTCTGTTCTGTTCTGGTTTCCTCTCCTCTCTCTGTTCTGGTTTCCTCTCTCTGTTCTGTTCTGGTTTCCTCTCCTCTCTCTGTTCTGGTTTCCTCTCTCTGTTCTGTTCTGGTTTCCTCTCCTCTCTCTGTTCTGGTTTCCTCTCCTCTCTCTGTTCTGTTCTGGTTTCCTCTCCTCTCTCTGTTCTGTTCTGGTTTCCTCTCTCTGTTCTGTTCTGGTTTCCTCTCCTCTCTCTGTTCTGTTCTGGTTTCCTCTCTCTGTTGTGTTCTGGTTTCCTCTCTCTGTTGTGTTCTGGTTTCCTCTCCTCTCTCTGTTCTGTTCTGGTTTCCTCTCCTCTCTCTGTTCTGTTCTGGTTTCCTCTCCTCTCTCTGTTCTGTTCTGGTTTCCTCTCTCTGTTCTGTTCTGGTTTTCTCTCTCTGTTGTGTTCTGGTTTCCTCTCCTCTTTCTGTTCTGGTTTCCTCTCTCTGTTCTGTTCTGGTTTCCTCTCTCTGTTGTGTTCTGGTTTCCTCTCTCTGCTCTGTTCTGGTTTCCTCTCCTCTCTCTGTTCTGTTCTGGTTTCCTCTCCTCTCTCTGTTGTGTTCTGGTTTCCTCTCTCTGCTCTGTTCTGGTTTCCTCTCTCTGCTCTGTTCTGGTTTCCTCTCTCTGCTCTGTTCTGGTTTCCTCTCTCTGCTCTGTTCTGGTTTCCTCTATCTGTTGTGTTCTGGTTTCCTCTCTCTGTTGTGTTCTGGTTTCCTCTCTCTGTTGTGTTCTGGTTTCCTCTCTCTGTTCTGTTCTGGTTTCCTCTCCTCTCTCTGTTGTGTTCTGGTTTCCTCTCTCTGCTCTGTTCTGGTTTCCTCTCTCTGCTCTGTTCTGGTTTCCTCTCTCTGTTGTGTTCTGGTTTCCTCTCTCTGTTCTGTTCTGGTTTCCTCTCTCTGTTCTGTTCTGGTTTCCTCTCTCTGCTCTGTTCTGGTGTCCTCTCTCTGCTCTGTTCTGGTTTCCTCTCTCTGCTCTGTTCTGGTTTCCTCTCTCTGTTGTGTTCTGGTTTCCTCTCTCTGTTGTGTTCTGGTTTCCTCTCTCTGTTGTGTTCTGGTTTCCTCTCTCTGTTGTGTTCTGGTTTCCTCTCCTCTCTCTGCTCTGTTCTGGTTTCCTCTCCTCTCTCTGCTCTGTTCTGGTTTCCTCTCTCTGTTGTGTTCTGGTTTCCTCTCTCTGTTGTGTTCTGGTTTCCTCTCTCTGTTGTGTTCTGGTTTCCTCTCTCTGTTGTGTTCTGGTTTCCTCTCTCTGTTCTGTTCTGGTTTCCTCTCTCTGTTCTGTTCTGGTTTCCTCTCTCTGTTCTGTTCTGGTTTCCTCTCTCTGTTCTGTTCTGGTTTCCTCTCCTCTCTCTGGTCTGGTTTCCTCTCCTCTCTCTGTTCTGTTCTGGTTTCCTCTCCTCTCTCTGTTCTGGTTTCCTCTCTCTGTTCTGTTCTGGTTTCCTCTCTCTGTTCTGTTCTGGTTTCCTCTCTCTGTTCTGTTCTGGTTTCCTCTCTCTGTTCTGTTCTGGTTTCCTCTCCTCTCTCTGTTCTGGTTTCCTCTCTCTGTTCTGTTCTGGTTTCCTCTCTCTGTTCTGTTCTGGTTTCCTCTCTCTGTTCTGTTCTGGTTTCCTCTCCTCTCTCTGTTCTGTTCTGGTTTCCTCTCCTCTCTCTGTTCTGGTTTCCTCTCTCTGTTCTGGTTTCCTCTCTCTGTTCTGTTCTGGTTTCCTCTCCTCTCTCTGGTCTGGTTTCCTCTCCTCTCTCTGTTGTGTTCTGGTTTCCTCTCTCTGTTCTGGTTTCCTCTCCTCTCTCTGGTCTGGTTTCCTCTCCTCTCTCTGGTCTGGTTTCCTCTCCTCTCTCTGTTCTGTTCTGGTTTCCTCTCTCTGTTCTGGTTTCCTCTCTCTGTTGTGTTCTGGTTTCCTCTCTCTGTTGTGTTCTGGTTTCCTCTCCTCTTTCTGTTCTGGTTTCCTCTCTCTGTTGTGTTCTGGTTTCCTCTCTCTGTTCTGGTTTCCTCTCTCTGTTCTGTTCTGGTTTCCTCTCTCTGTTCTGTTCTGGTTTCCTCTCTCTGTTGTGTTCTGGTTTCCTCTCTCTGTTGTGTTCTGGTTCCCTCTCTCTGCTCTGTTCTGGTTTCCTCTCTCTGTTGTGTTCTGGTTTCCTCTCTCTGTTGTGTTCTGGTTTCCTCTCTCTGTTGTGTTCTGGTTTCCTCTCTCTGTTGTGTTCTGGTTTCCTCTCTGTTCTGTTCTGGTTTCCTCTCCTCTGTCTGCTCTGTTCTGGTTTCCTCTCTCTGTTGTGTTCTGGTTTCCTCTCTCTGTTGTGTTCTGGTTTCCTCTCTCTGTTGTGTTCTGGTTTCCTCTCTCTGTGTTCTGGTTTCCTCTCTCTCTGTTCTGGTTTCCTCTCTCTGTTCTGTTCTGGTTTCCTCTCTCTGTTCTGTTCTGGTTTCCTCTCTCTCTGTTCTGTTCTGGTTTCCTCTCCTCTCTCTGGTCTGGTTTCCTCTCCTCTCTCTGTTCTGTTCTGGTTTCCTCTCCTCTCTCTGTTCTGGTTTCCTCTCTCTGTTCTGGTTTCCTCTCTCTGTTCTGTTCTGGTTTCCTCTCTCTGTTCTGTTCTGGTTTCCTCTCTCTGTTCTGTTCTGGTTTCCTCTCCTCTCTCTGTTCTGGTTTCCTCTCTCTGTTCTGTTCTGGTTTCCTCTCCTCTCTCTGTTCTGGTTTCCTCTCTCTGTTCTGTTCTGGTTTCCTCTCCTCTCTCTGTTCTGGTTTCCTCTCCTCTCTCTGTTCTGTTCTGGTTTCCTCTCCTCTCTCTGTTCTGTTCTGGTTTCCTCTCTCTGTTCTGTTCTGGTTTCCTCTCCTCTCTCTGTTCTGTTCTGGTTTCCTCTCTCTGTTGTGTTCTGGTTTCCTCTCTCTGTTGTGTTCTGGTTTCCTCTCCTCTCTCTGTTCTGTTCTGGTTTCCTCTCCTCTCTCTGTTCTGTTCTGGTTTCCTCTCCTCTCTCTGTTCTGTTCTGGTTTCCTCTCTCTGTTCTGTTCTGGTTTTCTCTCTCTGTTGTGTTCTGGTTTCCTCTCTCTGTTGTGTTCTGGTTTCCTCTCTCTGCTCTGTTCTGGTTTCCTCTCCTCTCTCTGTTCTGTTCTGGTTTCCTCTCCTCTCTCTGTTGTGTTCTGGTTTCCTCTCTCTGCTCTGTTCTGGTTTCCTCTCTCTGCTCTGTTCTGGTTTCCTCTCTCTGCTCTGTTCTGGTTTCCTCTCTCTGCTCTGTTCTGGTTTCCTCTCTCTGTTGTGTTCTGGTTTCCTCTCTCTGTTGTGTTCTGGTTTCCTCTCTCTGTTGTGTTCTGGTTTCCTCTCTCTGTTCTGTTCTGGTTTCCTCTCCTCTCTCTGTTGTGTTCTGGTTTCCTCTCTCTGCTCTGTTCTGGTTTCCTCTCTCTGCTCTGTTCTGGTTTCCTCTCTCTGTTGTGTTCTGGTTTCCTCTCTCTGTTCTGTTCTGGTTTCCTCTCTCTGTTCTGTTCTGGTTTCCTCTCTCTGCTCTGTTCTGGTGTCCTCTCTCTGCTCTGTTCTGGTTTCCTCTCTCCGCTCTGTTCTGGTTTCCTCTCTCTGTTGTGTTCTGGTTTCCTCTCTCTGTTGTGTTCTGGTTTCCTCTCTCTGTTGTGTTCTGGTTTCCTCTCTCTGTTGTGTTCTGGTTTCCTCTCTCTGTTCTGTTCTGGTTTCCTCTCCTCTCTCTGCTCTGTTCTGGTTTCCTCTCTCTGTTGTGTTCTGGTTTCCTCTCTCTGTTGTGTTCTGGTTTCCTCTCTCTGTTGTGTTCTGGTTTCCTCTCTCTGTTGTGTTCTGGTTTCCTCTCTCTGTTCTGTTCTGGTTTCCTCTCTCTGTTCTGTTCTGGTTTCCTCTCTCTGTTCTGTTCTGGTTTCCTCTCTCTGTTCTGTTCTGGTTTCCTCTCCTCTCTCTGGTCTGGTTTCCTCTCCTCTCTCTGTTCTGTTCTGGTTTCCTCTCCTCTCTGTTCTGGTTTCCTCTCTCTGTTCTGGTTTCCTCTCTCTGTTCTGTTCTGGTTTCCTCTCTCTGTTCTGTTCTGGTTTCCTCTCTCTGTTCTGTTCTGGTTTCCTCTCCTCTCTCTGTTCTGGTTTCCTCTCTCTGTTCTGTTCTGGTTTCCTCTCTCTGTTCTGTTCTGGTTTCCTCTCTCTGTTCTGTTCTGGTTTCCTCTCCTCTCTCTGTTGTGTTCTGGTTTCCTCTCCTCTCTCTGTTCTGGTTTCCTCTCTCTGTTCTGGTTTCCTCTCTCTGTTCTGTTCTGGTTTCCTCTCCTCTCTCTGGTCTGGTTTCCTCTCCTCTCTCTGTTGTGTTCTGGTTTCCTCTCTCTGTTCTGGTTTCCTCTCCTCTCTCTGGTCTGGTTTCCTCTCCTCTCTCTGGTCTGGTTTCCTCTCTCTGTTGTGTTCTGGTTTCCTCTCTCTGTTCTGGTTTCCTCTCTCTGTTCTGTTCTGGTTTCCTCTCTCTGTTCTGTTCTGGTTTCCTCTCTCTGTTGTGTTCTGGTTTCCTCTCTCTGTTGTGTTCTGGTTCCCTCTCTCTGCTCTGTTCTGGTTTCCTCTCTCTGTTGTGTTCTGGTTTCCTCTCTCTGTTGTGTTCTGGTTTCCTCTCTCTGTTGTGTTCTGGTTTCCTCTCTCTGTTCTGTTCTGGTTTCCTCTCTCTGTTGTGTTCTGGTTTCCTCTCTCTGTTCTGTTCTGGTTTCCTCTCCTCTCTCTGTTCTGGTTTCCTCTCTCTGTTCTGTTCTGGTTTCCTCTCCTCTCTCTGTTCTGGTTTCCTCTCTCTGTTCTGTTCTGGTTTCCTCTCTCTGTTGTGTTCTGGTTTCCTCTCTCTGTTGTGTTCTGGTTTCCTCTCTCTGTTGTGTTCTGGTTTCCTCTCTCTGTTGTGTTCTGGTTTCCTCTCTCTGTTCTGTTCTGGTTTCCTCTCCTCTCTCTGTTCTGGTTTCCTCTCTCTGTTCTGGTTTCCTCTCTCTGTTGTGTTCTGGTTTCCTCTCTCTGTTCTGTTCTGGTTTCCTCTCTCTGTTGTGTTCTGGTTTCCTCTCTCTGTTCTGTTCTGGTTTCCTCTCCTCTCTCTGCTCTGTTCTGGTTTCCTCTCTCTGTTGTGTTCTGGTTTCCTCTCTCTGTTGTGTTCTGGTTTCCTCTCTCTGTTGTGTTCTGGTTTCCTCTCTCTGTTGTGTTCTGGTTTCCTCTCTCTGTTCTGTTCTGGTTTCCTCTCTGTTCTGTTCTGGTTTCCTCTCTCTGTTCTGTTCTGGTTTCCTCTCTCTGTTCTGTTCTGGTTTCCTCTCCTCTCTCTGGTCTGGTTTCCTCTCCTCTCTCTGTTCTGTTCTGGTTTCCTCTCCTCTCTCTGTTCTGGTTTCCTCTCTCTGTTCTGGTTTCCTCTCTCTGTTCTGTTCTGGTTTCCTCTCTCTGTTCTGTTCTGGTTTCCTCTCTCTGTTCTGTTCTGGTTTCCTCTCCTCTCTCTGTTCTGGTTTCCTCTCTCTGTTCTGTTCTGGTTTCCTCTCTCTGTTCTGTTCTGGTTTCCTCTCTCTGTTCTGTTCTGGTTTCCTCTCCTCTCTCTGTTGTGTTCTGGTTTCCTCTCCTCTCTCTGTTCTGGTTTCCTCTCTCTGTTCTGGTTTCCTCTCTCTGTTCTGTTCTGGTTTCCTCTCCTCTCTCTGGTCTGGTTTCCTCTCCTCTCTCTGTTGTGTTCTGGTTTCCTCTCTCTGTTCTGGTTTCCTCTCCTCTCTCTGGTCTGGTTTCCTCTCCTCTCTCTGGTCTGGTTTCCTCTCCTCTCTCTGTTCTGTTCTGGTTTCCTCTCTCTGTTCTGGTTTCCTCTCTCTGTTGTGTTCTGGTTTCCTCTCTCTGTTGTGTTCTGGTTTCCTCTCCTCTTTCTGTTCTGGTTTCCTCTCTCTGTTGTGTTCTGGTTTCCTCTCTCTGTTCTGGTTTCCTCTCTCTGTTCTGTTCTGGTTTCCTCTCTCTGTTCTGTTCTGGTTTCCTCTCTCTGTTGTGTTCTGGTTTCCTCTCTCTGTTGTGTTCTGGTTCCCTCTCTCTGCTCTGTTCTGGTTTCCTCTCTCTGTTGTGTTCTGGTTTCCTCTCTCTGTTGTGTTCTGGTTTCCTCTCTCTGTTGTGTTCTGGTTTCCTCTCTCTGTTCTGTTCTGGTTTCCTCTCTCTGTTGTGTTCTGGTTTCCTCTCTCTGTTCTGTTCTGGTTTCCTCTCCTCTCTCTGTTCTGGTTTCCTCTCTCTGTTCTGTTCTGGTTTCCTCTCCTCTCTCTGTTCTGGTTTCCTCTCTCTGTTCTGTTCTGGTTTCCTCTCTCTGTTGTGTTCTGGTTTCCTCTCTCTGTTGTGTTCTGGTTTCCTCTCTCTGTTGTGTTCTGGTTTCCTCTCTCTGTTGTGTTCTGGTTTCCTCTCTCTGTTCTGTTCTGGTTTCCTCTCCTCTCTCTGTTCTGTTCTGGTTTCCTCTCCTCTCTCTGTTCTGGTTTCCTCTCTCTGTTCTGGTTTCCTCTCTCTGTTGTGTTCTGGTTTCCTCTCTCTGTTCTGTTCTGGTTTCCTCTCCTCTCTCTGCTCTGTTCTGGTTTCCTCTCTCTGTTGTGTTCTGGTTTCCTCTCTCTGTTGTGTTCTGGTTTCCTCTCTCTGTTGTGTTCTGGTTTCCTCTCTCTGTTGTGTTCTGGTTTCCTCTCTCTGTTCTGTTCTGGTTTCCTCTCTCTGTTCTGTTCTGGTTTCCTCTCTCTGTTCTGTTCTGGTTTCCTCTCTCTGTTCTGTTCTGGTTTCCTCTCCTCTCTCTGGTCTGGTTTCCTCTCCTCTCTCTGTTCTGTTCTGGTTTCCTCTCCTCTCTCTGTTCTGGTTTCCTCTCTCTGTTCTGGTTTCCTCTCTCTGTTCTGTTCTGGTTTCCTCTCTCTGTTCTGTTCTGGTTTCCTCTCTCTGTTCTGTTCTGGTTTTCTCTCCTCTCTCTGTTCTGGTTTCCTCTCTCTGTTCTGTTCTGGTTTCCTCTCTCTGTTCTGTTCTGGTTTCCTCTCTCTGTTCTGTTCTGGTTTCCTCTCCTCTCTCTGTTGTGTTCTGGTTTCCTCTCCTCTCTCTGTTCTGGTTTCCTCTCTGTTCTGGTTTCCTCTCTCTGTTCTGTTCTGGTTTCCTCTCTCTCTCTGGTCTGGTTTCCTCTCCTCTCTCTGTTGTGTTCTGGTTTCCTCTCTCTGTTCTGGTTTCCTCTCCTCTCTCTGGTCTGGTTTCCTCTCCTCTCTCTGGTCTGGTTTCCTCTCCTCTCTCTGTTCTGTCAACCCCTACACCTCTGGTTTCCTCTCTCTGTTCTGGTTTCCTCTCTCTGTTGTGTTCTGGTTTCCTCTCTCTGTTGTGTTCTGGTTTCCTCTCCTCTTTCTGTTCTGGTTTCCTCTCTCTGTTGTGTTCTGGTTTCCTCTCTCTGTTCTGGTTTCCTCTCTCTGTTCTGTTCTGGTTTCCTCTCTCTGTTCTGTTCTGGTTTCCTCTCTCTGTTGTGTTCTGGTTTCCTCTCTCTGTTGTGTTCTGGTTCCCTCTCTCTGCTCTGTTCTGGTTTCCTCTCTCTGTTGTGTTCTGGTTTCCTCTCTCTGTTGTGTTCTGGTTTCCTCTCTCTGTTGTGTTCTGGTTTCCTCTCTCTGTTCTGTTCTGGTTTCCTCTCTCTGTTGTGTTCTGGTTTCCTCTCTCTGTTCTGTTCTGGTTTCCTCTCCTCTCTCTGTTCTGGTTTCCTCTCTCTGTTCTGTTCTGGTTTCCTCTCCTCTCTCTGTTCTGGTTTCCTCTCTCTGTTCTGTTCTGGTTTCCTCTCTCTGTTGTGTTCTGGTTTCCTCTCTCTGTTGTGTTCTGGTTTCCTCTCTCTGTTGTGTTCTGGTTTCCTCTCTCTGTTCTGTTCTGGTTTCCTCTCCTCTCTCTGTTCTGTTCTGGTTTCCTCTCCTCTCTCTGTTCTGGTTTCCTCTCTCTGTTCTGGTTTCCTCTCTCTGGTCTGGTTTCCTCTCCTCTCTCTGTTCTGGTTTCCTCTCCTCTCTCTGTTCTGTTCGGAACTCACTGTAGTTGAGCTCCACTCTCCCAAAGCGGCCTGAGAGGTATTTGGTTCTCTCTCTCTCTCTCTCTCTCTCTCTCTCTCTCTCTCTCTCTCTCTCTCTCTCTCTCTCTCTCTCTCTCTCTCTCTCTCTCTCTCTCTCTCTCTCTCTCTCTCGCGCTCTAACTTAATTTCAATTAAATTTAAGGGCTTTATTGACATGGGAAACATGTGTTAACATTGCCAAAGCAAGCGAAATAGATAATAAACAAAAGTGAAATAAACAATACAAAATATACAGTAAACATTACAAGAGAATAAAGACATTACAAATGTCATATTATGTATATATACAGTGTTATAAGGAAAATAAATAAACATAAATATGGGTTGTATTTACAATGGTGTTTGTTCTTCACTGGTTGCCCTTTTCTTGTGGCAACAGGTCACAAATCTTGCTGCTGTGATGTCACACTGTGGTATTTCAACCAAAAGATATGGGAATTTATCAAAGTTGGATTTGTTTTCAAAATTCTTTGTTTATCTGTGTAATCTGAGGGACATACAATACAGTATGTGTCTCTAATATGGTCATACATTCGGCAGAAGGTTAGGAAGTGCAGCTCAGTTTCCACCTCATTTTGTGGGCAGTTTGCACATGGCCTGTCTTCTCTTGAGAGCCAAGTGTCCCTTCAGCAGCCTGATAATGCACTGGTTTTTCCCCAAGGTTGCTGTTGACGCATATCCCAGCAGTACATATTGTAGTCAAATTTATCTGCACTTTTGTGGACTCTCTCTCTCTCTCCTCGACTTTCGGCTGACTGGCCGATAGAAGAACTAGATCCGGTTGAGGAGGACGGTGAGGGGGAGACGTGAGGGGGAGGACGTGGGGGGAGAAGTGAGGGAGGGGACATGAGGGGGAGGACGTGGGGGGAGAAGTGAGGGAGGGGACATGAGGGGGAGACGTGGGGGGAGGTGAGGGGGAGACGTGAGGGGGAGGCGTGAGGGGGAGACGGAGGGGGAGACGTGAGGGGGAGGTGTGAGGGGGAGGCGTGAGGGGGAGGCGTGAGGGGGAGACGTGAGGGGGAGACATGAGGGGGGATGTGAGGGGGAGGACGTGAGGGGGAGACGTGAGGGGAGGTGTGAGGGGGAGACGTGAGGGGGAGGCGTGAGGGGGAGGCGTGAGGGGGAAGACGTGAGGGGAGACGTGAAGGGGAGACGTGAGGGGGAGACGTGAGGGGAGACGTAGGTAGAGACGTAGGGGAGACGTTGGGGAGACGTGAGGGGAGACGTAGGGGGAGACGTGAGGGGAGACGTAGGGGGAGATGTAGGGGGAGACGTAGGGGGAGACGTGAGGGGAGACTTGAGGGGAGACGTAGGGGGAGACGTGAGGGGAGACTTGAGGGGGAGACGTAGGGGGAGACGTAGGGGGAGACGTGAGGGGGAGACGTGAGGGGGAGACGTGAGGGGGGTGAGAGGGAGACGTGAGGGGTAGCGGACCGGTAAAGAGGACTTCTACCGTCGACTTCAAGACCTATTCTGGGACGACCCTCCACAATAGCAACATCACAAAAATGGAAAGCCTGAAGGTGATTGGCTGACACACTAATGGGCCTCCACTCTGCCTGGTTCCTCTCAAGATTTCTTCATTTTAGGAAATGTTCCTGTCCCACTGTGTTTCTGCTTTTTCTTTGAGGTGAAAGCGATGTTACTGTTAAGCACTTTGACATTTGTTGATTTTGAAAAGATATTTGAATACATTTTATTGATATGGGTCAGATATTTGCCATAGAAGTCAATATTTCTACCGTGCAGTATATATATATTACAAGGCCTGACCCAATGCTCTGTTCTGCAACCCAGCAACTAGAGACATAAGTGTCCCACCCCCCAGGCTAAATACCCTTCTCCTCCTGCACCTCCTCAACCCCTACACCTCCTCAACCCCTACACCTCCTCAACCCCTACACCTCCTCAACCCCTACACCTCCGCAACCCCTACACCTCCGCAACCCCTACACCTCCGCAACCCCTACACCTCCGCAACCCCTACACCTCCTCAACCCCTACACCTCCTCAACCCCTACACCTCCTCAACCCCTACACCTCCTCAACCCCTACACCTCCTCAACCCCTACACCTCCTCCTCTCCTCATCTCAAGCCCAACCATCTGCAATCTCCAGTGTATAACATGTTAAAGTGGCATCAACTGTTGAGGATAACAGCAGTGGTATGTCTACTTGGTTATGTTGATTTTATACAACATTCGTTTACAAAACAAGTAACTACATGTAGTAATTGGTTTGGGGAATTGATGTCACCATTGGATCAATTCAATCATTGGTCAATCCATGCCGTTTGGAATTTGCTGTTTCGTGTCTGTTGTTGCCATGTGTTATTAACACAAGTAAAAGAACACTGCTCTCATCCAAACACACAATAACAAAACACATCTGGCACAGTTTTTATTTCAGTTGTGAAAACTTTAACTGAGAGGAGCATTGAGGTGAAAACTGTCCATATGGTTTCAGACACTACCTAGTGGTTAGAGCTCTTGGACTAGTTACCGGAAGGTTGCAAGTTCAAACCCCCGAGCTGACAAGGTACAAATCTGTCGTTCTGCCCCTGAACAGGCAGTAAACCCACTGTTCCCAGGCCGTCAATGAAAATAAGAATTTGTTCTTAACTGACTTGCCTAGTTAAATAAAGGTAAAAAATAAAAAATAAAATAAACTTCCTACCTCGTGATAAAAAGCTCCTGACCGAAATTAAGTCGATGATTAATTTTAAACAAATCAGAGCAAATAGCAAGACAAGCAGTAAGCATCACATTACTTCCACCCCTTTGATAGGTCTCTTTCTGTTTTTAGGATGGTTTACCAGGCTGCTATACTGATAAATAGTTTTGTCTTCTTAGTCTTCTCCAGAATAAGAAAACGGCGGAAGAGATGACTGTCGATCTCACGAAATGTTGAAGCCGGGTGGCAAAAAAAAGTCTTCAGCAGCTACAGCAGTTACTTCTTCCTCAGGTGTTTCTTACATATTTTGAACCAAACACCTCTGTTTCCTTCTTCCTCAGGTGTTTCTTACATATTTTGAACCAAACACCTCTGTTTCCTTCTTCCTCAGGTGTTTCTTACATATTTTGAACCAAACACCTCTGTTTCCTTCTTCCTCAGGTGTTTCTTACATATTTTGAACCAAACACCTCTGTTTCCTTCTTCCTCAGGTGTTTCTTACATATTTTGAACCAAACACCTCTGTTTCGTTGCTCTTGAACTAATACGGCAACGATGAAAGCCTTTACATTGTATTTCCTCTTTCCTATCAATCTGACAAAGGCTTCTGACAGAAAACCTTCTCGCTGTAAAAAAACTGCTTGGTGACAAAAAAACTATCCTCGACAGTATGAAATCCATCACATCTCTGACACCAGCAGAAATAACAACAGTCGATGCGGCACAAGCAGTAAGTATCCCTTTTCTTCTGACTCAGTTGCTTACTTAACAACTTACTTAGTTACTTAGTTACTCAGTTACATACTTACATAGTTACCTAGTTACTTAGTTACATACTTACCTACTTACTTAACAACTCACGTAGTTACTTAGTTACTTACTTGTAAACATACTTAGCTGTTTACTTAACAACTTATATGGTTACTTAGTTACTTACTTGTAAACATACTTAGTTGTTTCCTTAACAACTTTCTTAGTTACTTAGTTACTTACTTACTTAGTTACTTACTTAACAACTTACGTAGTTACTTAGTTGTTTACTTAACAACTTATGTAGTTACTTAGTTACTTAATTGTAAACATACTTAGTTGTTTACTTAACAACTTACGTAGTTACTTAGGTACTTGTAAACATACTTAGTTGTTTACTTAACAACTTACGTAGTTACTTAGGTACTTACTTGTAAACATACTTAGTTGTTTACTTAACAACTTACTTATCTACTTAGTTACTTACTTGTAAACATACTTAGTTGTTTACTTGACAACTTACGTAGTTACTTAGGTACTTGTAAACATACTTAGTTGTTTACTTAACAACTTACATAGTTACTTAGGTACTTACTTGTAAACATACTTAGTTGTTTACTTAACAACTTACATAGTTACTTAGGTACTTACTTGTAAACATACTTAGTTGTTTACTTAACAACTTACTTATCTACTTAGTTACTTACTTGTAAACATACTTAGTTGTTTACTTAACAACTTACGTAGTTACTTAGTTACTTACTTGTAAACATACTTAGTTGTTTACTTAACAACTTACGTAGCTACTTAGTTACTTACTTGTAAACATACTTAGTTGTTTACTTAACAACTTACGTAGCTACTTAGTTACTTACTTGTAAACATACTTAGTTGTTTACTTAACAACTTACGTAGTTACTTAGTTACTTACTTGCTTACTTACTTGGTTACCAACTTATGTACTTGCGTACGAACATGCTTACTTAGTAACATACTTACATATTTACTTATGTAGTTATTTAGTTACTTAGTTACTTACTTAATTACTTAATTACTTAGTTGCTTAGTTACGTACTTAATTACTTAATTACTTAGTTCCTTACTTACTTAGTTACTTTCTATTTAATTACTTAGTTACTTACTTAATAGCTTATTTACGTATTAACTTACTTCCTAAGTTAGTTACTTAGTAACTTATTAATTTCCTTATTTCCTTGTTTACTTACTTAGTTCTCTGTCTCATGTACGACGTACTGTAAGGCGGCAACAATAACCTGCCACTGAACTCTGTCTTTGGCCACAATTTTTGCCCTGTCCCATGAGAAACCCATCTCTTTCATCTCCAGCTATTGGACTAATACACCCAGTTGTTATAACTGATGCATGTTAACTTGCTTTTATATGAAACAGAGTAAGATTTTCTTTTCTTTTATTTAGTATTTTATTTTTTCTTATTAAAAAAAAATGTTTTATTGAATATCCGAAAAATACAATATACTTGCAGTGAAGCCACTCAACAACTATGCCGTACCAGTCATCCAGCAGACTCTCATTCAGAGTGACACACAGAAGCATCCAGGGCCAATGCCCCACCAGGCCAAAAAACATGAACCCGACCCCTCTCACAGCCCCCCCCCACCCAATAGCTGTCCCTCCACCATTCGAGACCCCTCTCACAGCCCCCCACCCAATAGCTGTCCCTCCACCATTCGAGACCCTCTCACAGCCCCCCAAGAAAAATAAATAAACAAAAAATACAATGAATTCCATTCCCCACCCCCAAGAACCCCCCAATGCACCAACAACCAAGAGAATCAACTAAAGAAGACAAGAGAAAAAGACAGAAGAAAACAGCAAACAACTAAGGACAACAAGGACAACTAAAATCATAACAGCAATGCCAACTGTATATGTCTGTGTGCATGTCTGGCACTATTACATGTATGTGTGTGTGTACAATTATGATAACTCTATGAAAGACAAAACTCTACCATTCCAATGTACAATATAATTAAAGAATAAAATACCCTTTTCAAACATCTTTCCCATAAATACAGGTATTTTATCAACCGGCACATTTGAGTTCAGCCATAATAGCGGAGTCAATCACCACCTTCCGGAGACACCTGAAACCCCACCTCTTTAAGGAATACCTAGGATAGGATAAGTAATCCCTCTCACCCCCCTTTAAGATTTAGATGCACTATTGTAAAGTGACTGTTCCACTGGATGTCATAAGGTGAATGCACCAATTTGTAAGTCGCTCTGGATAAGAGCGTCTGCTAAATGACTTAAATGTAAATGTAAATGTAATAATATTTGTTGTGTTGTCATATATTTTCAGGGGGATGAAATTTAATTTAATTTAAATTGTAGCCAGATCTGCAATGCTTGTTTGAAAAAGAGAGATACTTTGAGAAAAGTATTATTTTCAATAAATTGAAATGAGTTCATCAGGGCATTTTTTTCATAAATATACAGGTATTTACCTCTCCATGGTTGCAGGATCTATTTTTACAAGTTTTCTATTGAAATTAATTGTGAGAGCGTATTTACATATTTTGTGATATAAATACCTAGTATGTCCACTTCACCATCAGCCCATTTTATAGGTAAACTGCAGGGTAATGTAAAAGTGGTATTTTTAAAGATCCAAAGAGAATATGTAATATTGTACACTTATCATAATTAGGTTTTAGTCTAGAGAGTCCAGCAAAGTTATGTACACCTTCAATGAGACATTGAGGGATCTTCAATGAGACATTGCAGGGATCTTCAATGAGACATTGCAGGGATCTTCAATGAGACATTGCAGGGATCTTCAATGAGACATTGCAGGGATCTTCAACGAGACATTGCAGGGATCTTCAATGAGACATTGCAGGGATCTTCAATGAGACATTGCAGGGATCTTCAATGAGACATTGCAGGGATCTTCAATGAGACATTGCAGGGATCTTCAATGAGACATTGCAGGGATCTTCAATGAGACATTGCAGGGATCTTCAACGAGACATTGCAGGGATCTTCAACGAGACATTGCAGGGATCTTCAATGAGACATTGCCGGGGTCTAGTTTTTGTACTTAAAACATAAAACTTGAGTCATCATCACACACGGACACCTTTGTTTTTAAGCCTTGGATTTCTAATCCTCTAATGTTGCTATTGGATCTGATTCTAATAACTAGCATTTCAATGGCCATAATGAATAGATATGGTGACAGCGGACCACCTTGTTTAACTCCTCTTGACAATTCAAAACTCTCTGAGAAGTAGCTGTTATTTACAGTTTTACACCTGGTGTTGCTATACATTATTTTTACCCATTTTATAAGAGAATCACCGAAATTAAAAAATCGAGGCATTTATAAATAAAACCAGTCGTACTTTATCAAATGCATTTTCAAACCCGCTATAAAAATCAGGCGTGGCTTCTTAGATGATGTTCTATTATTTCTTGTAGTTGTCGTATATTATTTCCAATGTATCGTCCATGTAAAAAACCTGTCTGATCAGGATGAACAATACCTGGTAAAACCCTTTTAATTCTGAGTGCTATGCATTCTGCTAGTATTTTTGCATCACAACATTGAAGTGTAAGGTGCCTCCAGTTTTTTAGATAGACTGGGTCTTTATATTTGCCATCTGGGTCTTGTTTTAATAATAGATAAATCAGACCTTCCTGCTGAGAACCTGACAGACTACAATTTCTGTAGGAGTAGTTAAAACAAAAGGATGTGTGATGTGATTTCAACTGAAAAGTGCCTTTACTGTGCACCTACTAATATCATAGCAGTAAACCGCCCTGCATCTCACTGCTGGCTTGCCTCTAATTCTAAGCAGGGTCAGTCCAGTCCAATAATCCCATGGTACTTATCATAAGAGTAGGGGTGTTAACCCTGGTTTCATGGCTAAATTCACAACCTGGCCCCATTCCATCATAGTCACCTAATCATCCCCCTCATTCCTAATTGGCACATATCACTCCTCACCTCTCTAATGGATAGCTGAAGTGTGGTGAGCATTCTGGTAAAACAAAATGGCCACCGTGCAGGTTGGTGCTACACATGGTTAGTGGATGAGGTAAGTTTCCCCCTACTATGTAAAGCTCTTTGAGTAACTCAGCTGGTGTCACACCCTGATCTGTTTCACCTGTCTTTGTGCTTGTCTCCAACCCCCTCCAGGTGTCTCCCATCTTCCCCATTATCCCCTGTGTATTTATACCTGTGTTCTCTGTTTGTCTGTTGCCAGTTCGTTTTGTTCATGAAACCTACCAGCAGCCTTTTCCCTGCTCCTCCCTGTTTCCCTGCTCCTCCCTGTTTCCCTGCTCCTCCCTGTTTCCCTGCTCCTCCCTGTTTCCCTGCTCCTCCCTGTTTCCCTGCTCCTCCCTGTTTCCCTGCTCCTCCCTGCTTCCCTGCTGCTCCCTGTTTCCCTGCTCCTCCCTGTTTCCCTGCTCCTCCCTGTTTCCCTGCTCCTCCCTGTTTCCCTGCTCCTCCCTGTTT